>NC_065525.1:45754449-45755586 GCF_006386435.1 Epinephelus moara | reverse complement strand
GCATCCTGTATCATAACTACATGTGTGCAGTTTGTAACAAACCAAACCGCGTGAAAATCAGTTGAAAATTCAGTGAGTTATTCTATTTTACTTGTGCATACAGCTCCTTCCTCAATAGAAGTGAATGCACTGTGGAGGCGAAGCGAGACCCATCCAAGATGGCGGCCGGCGAGGACGTCGGCTCTGATAGGCAGCGGCAATCAATGCGGCGTCTATGTATATATGTCTATGTGCAAACCGCCCCAGGTCATGCTGGAGGTCACGGTGTGATGGAGCCAACAGAACCACATCATTTGCAAAAGCACAGACGCAATTCTGAGGTCCCCAAACTGGACCCCTTCCTCCCCCCGGCAGCACCTCGAGATCCTGCCCATGAACATCACAAACAGGATCTGTGACGAGGGACAACCCTGGTGGAGGCCACACCCACTGAGAACATGTTTGACGTTATGCAGAGTATTGGTCATACAGGGACCAGATGGCTCATAGCAGCGAGCCCAGCACTCTGTACTCCTGCAGGATATCCGTGATAATATGGACATGACTCCACTAAACTGAGCTCACTCTTTGTGGACACTGATTAAAGAACCTTACCTTGCGGTACTTGAGCACCAGCAGGTGTGGAAGCAAAAAGTCAAGGTCCCGAGCCGTGCCAGAAAGCTCGCGACCTCGCTCTTCTCTTCTCAAACGGACTTTCTTTGTCTTCCATTAGATATCAAAAACTCAAATACTCAGAGGTAAAAAAAAAAAATCACTGGAGACACGTAGAATCAGATGCAACTGAGTTTAATGTGCTCGCAGGCAACAAACACATCACAACTCAATGAGTCAAGCTCCGGAGCCGGACTGAAAATCTACTTTCAGTGCGGCTGCTTTTATGCTGGTGGAGACTGGAGGAAGTCTCCACCTTCTTCCGCTAATCCATCCCACTTCAATGCAAAGCTATTGGTGGCAACCTTTTTCTTTTTGTCCAATCGTGAACGGGCCTGATTTTAATGGTGTATCACTTTCATTTTGAGTTTGGAAGTTCCCAAATTTTCCACCCTTAGCTTCGGATTTGCTTTCACTTTATTTTTAAAAAACATGTGAATCTTAGGGACTTTCTTTATGCAGTCCCTTGTGCTCTTATACAATATA
>NC_065525.1:45743842-45753535 GCF_006386435.1 Epinephelus moara | reverse complement strand
AGGAAATACAGCGAGTGCTGGACGGAGCAGTGAGTGACAACAACCCCGCCCACATTTAAGAGGACTGTCTGAACAGACCGAGGGTCTAGGTACCATGTCTGAAGGGTTACTGCTGGTTCCAAAGGGACTGGACTGAAAGGGTTTGGTGGGAACAGGGCTTAATGGTTTTACTGGGTAGCAGTTTACCTCTGTCACTGTGCATATGTATTTTACTTAGCCGTAATGTTGTAGTCCTAAGACTTCTTTTTTATTTTTCCACCTGTGAAGATATTTGTGACAGTTGTTAAAATGATGAACTGAGCGTTTGTTTTATATTGGAAATCTTAAAACAGGTTGGGAGAGAATTACTGCCTCAAGTGAGGGAGTTCAAGTATCTCAGGGTCTTGTTCACAGTGAGGGTAGAATGGAGCATGAGATGGATCGTTGCTTTGGTGCAGCATATGCAGTGATGCAGGCGCTGCGCTGGACCGTCATGGTGAAGAGGGAGCTGAGCTGGAAGGCAAAGCTTTTGATTTCCTGGTTCCCAACCCTCACCTATGGTCATGAGCTCTGGGTAGTGACTGAAAGAAAGAGGCCAAAATGAGTTTCCTCCGTGGGGTGGCTGGCCTCAGCCTTAGAGATAGGGGGAGGAGCTCGGAGTAAAGCTGCTGCTCCTTTGCGTTGAAGGGGTCAGTTGAGGTGGTTCAACATCTGATCAGGATCCTCCTGGGCGCCTCCTGTTGGAGGTGTTTCTCATCTGGCCTGGGAACACCTCGGGGTCCTCCAGGAGGAGCTGGAAGGCGTTGCTGGGGAGACGGACGTCTGGGGTGCTTTGCTTGGCCTGCTGCCCCCGCGACCCGGCCTTGGAAAAGCGAAGGGAAAGGGATGAATGGATGGGATCCTAAAATAAAGGTTTAAAAAAATGCTATGGAAAATTTTCAAATGACACTAAACCCTGAAAAAAAGAAAGGAAAACGTATTGCCACAAAAGGCATAAATAATCCAGGTCAAGGCAGTGTGACCTGTGTATCATTCTCCTTTTTGTACAAGCAGAACCTTTTTTTTTCTCCAGTACTTGTTGTCAAAGTTCTGCAGTATAAATATTTGGATATCATGTTTAGCACTTTGTAAATGTGCTCATCTGCCATTGAAATGATAAGGAATGCCGGAAGAAGACGTTTCGATGGTGGTTATGTGATTGGATGAACCCACACGCGCTCATTAATTATTCATGAGCTGTCCAGTGCCATCCTAAAAAGAAAAAAAAGCGTCTGCAACTTTACTCCTAGTGCCCATATTTCCCACAGCTCCTGAATGCAGCAGCAGGCTGACTGGCTCTGTGAAGATGGCGGACTGTATACGTGTTCCTCTGCTCCTGCTTTTGATGTGCATCTTGTCGTCTTTGCATCCGATTCAAGGAGAAAACAACGTTATTGCCAAACCTGCAAGTAATGTCGATAACCCACAGAATCCCGCCGGAGGTCCGGGGCCGGCTGCGGGGAACCCGGGAGCCGCTGAGAGGAACCTGGGCGCTGGGGCCTCGCTGCCTCGGAGGCGCTCTACCGGCTGGAAGTTGTCTGAGGAGGGGGTGTGCAGGGAGGACCTGACCCGGCTTTGCCCCAAACATTCCTGGAACAACAACCTGGCGGTGCTGGAGTGTCTCCAGGACAAGAAAGAGGTACATCAGCGGGACAGGGTGCTGGGGTTTCAGGGAAAGAAGCAGGGTGTGCCTGCTGAACAAGCGAGCTAACGTTAGCTGCCACCGTTAGCCAGCCGCTAGCCCCGTATTGAGAGAACGTCACGCTAAACGCCGGTCAAAAAAACAGCAATTTATAACCTATGATATAATCTTCAGTGTGTCACACACTGTAGAACAAACTAAAAGACAAATTCAGAGTCCTCATGGTCCACTCTTCAGTTCGGCATGATGCAATATTTCGAGTGTTCCTCACCGTTTTTACAATTTTCAAGTTTGTGAATCGTGTTGCCTCATATTTCTTGTGTTTAACGTCTCTGCTAACAGCTTCGGATTGGGACAGCGTAGTGTAGATAAATAGAAAAATAACCGCATGACACTGAAATAAATAGTGCTGTGTGGATCACATCTGAGCCGAACTCACTTGAAGACGAAGTTGTTACACATTATCTGCAAATGTGTCTCAGTTTGTTGTCAGTGACTTGACAGAGAGCTGCACCACTATAAACTAGCAGATTATCAAGGCAGTTCGGAGTGAAGGCACAAGACGACGTGCATCTGGACTAGCTAGCGGCTAACTAAACTGTTATTGGCCACAAAATTGGCGTTAACAGTTCAGAACCACAAATCACCATTAAAAGTATTAAACAGCACGGTAACCTGGTCACCTTTAAAACCATTTTAGCTAACCATAAAGCAGCTAACCATCAGCTAACGTTCATCTGCTAGCATTTGTAGCCTCAGCGAGATGTTAGCTCAGATAACCGTCACCGAGCCTTTCGCTGGTTGATTTCTGGCTTTGTGTATTACCGGTAATTACAACGTTTTGTGTAATGATAGCCTGTAACGTTGCACAGCAGTCGGCTCTAATGTCTGTGTGACAACTGAGTGAACTGGTTATTGACGGTGTGTGTGTGGGTTTAACCTGGGTTAAGTTGCTCTGAGACGTTATGCATCGAGTTGGGACCGCATAATGTAGATGAACAGAAAAACAAGTGGATAACACTGGAATAAATGTTGCTTAGTGGAATACTTCTCAGCCGAATTTACCACAAGACACAGCTGTGACAGATAAGCTTTAAGTCTTGCTCAGTTTGTGGTCAGTGACTTGACAGTGAGCTGCAACACAGTAAATTAGCAGATTATTAACGCAGTTTGGAGTTAAAGTGGCTAACGTTAAGTGAGGCAGACACTTTAACAGTTTATATCCATTTTGTCTGCTGCAGGGACTCTCGTTTTTCCCCTGGGAAAAGGTTGTCAGTGGCCTCCCACTGCAGCCCGGGGCAGCACCACGATTAGTAGTTACTGTGGTTTTTGGGGGCAGTGAGTTCTGTCCTGACATGTTTAGGCAACATTACCAGAAGATGATCAGAAAAGATAAAACTCTCCTTCTGCTTGTGGTGCTAGTGCCAATGAAATGCGTTTTGTATCTTCATGTGATGACTATTTTCAGCAAGGAACATGTTGTGTTTAACTCTTAAACAATGCTTTATTTTTCTGTGGAAATTACAGTGAAACTTATTTATTTGTTGCAGAACAAACAAGGATTTCACCAGACATTTAGGGGAGAGCGGGGTTGGTTGACACACAGCTAAAAGTCACAGGAACTTAAATGCAACATCAAAATGTTTGCTTTCTCCACCTGCACTCATCTACTTTGTTAAATTTTCATTAGTTTACATCTGAAAATCACTGACATAACTGTATAGAGGTGTCAAAAATGTTTTCTTCTAGTCAGGCATGAGAATCTTCTACATTTTGAAAGTGTGATGAGCGTTGGTAGCTGGTTGACATCGTTTCATCTCAGAGTTGGATCAGATGTGAGTGGGGTTGGCTGGCACGCTGATTTTGGGGTTGGTTTGGATATGTGCTAATCAAGTGTAAAATAACTAGCTCTCTCTTAAAACCATTTTTAAAGATTAAAAGCAGTGTTTATATTGTTTATTATTTTGAATGGCCAGTGGCAAAGTAACTAGACATCCCTACAGATTTACTGCTGAAAGTGTTGTTTACTTCTAAAAATGAACAGATACTGTATTAAATGTTCATGTTTTCTGCTTCTTGTTTGAATTAAATGTTAATACAGTTTCTGTCCTTAATTTTTTGTATCTATAGCATTTCAGCAGTGCGCCCGCTGATTGGTAAAATTGCACAACAAGATTTTAATCACAAATTACCTAATGTTAGAAAACATTTGTGTACATTGAAACTTATTTATACAGCTGAGACCTTAACCTTTAATTCGCTGCCCGTTAGGATATTTTAACATAAGTTACGCCAGATAAATATGTCTCGTCTCGTCGTCCTCCGCTTATCCGGGTCCGGGTCGCGGGGGCAGCAGCCTCAGCAAAGAAGCCCAGACAGTCCTCTCCCCAGCCACCTCCGTCAGCTCTTCTGAGGGGACCCTGAGGCGTTCCCAGGCCAGCCGGGCGATGTAATTCCTCTAGCGTGTCCTGGGGCGGCCCCGAGGTCTCCTCCCGGTTGGACATGCCCGAAACACCTCCCAAGGGAGGCATCCGGGAGGCATCCTTACCAGATGCCCGAACCACCTCTACTGGCTCCTCTCGAGAGGAGCCAGATAAATATGTAAAATAGCTAAAAATTTGTCAGCCAACCCCCATCTCTCCTTCTGTAGGGCGGCAACTTATCCATTAGTAATTTAGTCAATATATTTGTTTCAAAAAGTGAAGGTGATGTCTTCAAATGTCATGTTGTGTTTGGCCAACAATCCAAAATCTAAAGATATTCTTATTATGATAATATCAAACAGAGAAAAGCAGAAAATCTTCACATTAGAGAAGCTGCAACCGGTAACATTTTTTGATTGATTAAAGGCTGATAAGATTACAAAACTCTCAAAACGGTTTATTAATTTTCTGTCCCCCCCCACTGTACTCGTTTATAAATGAACCAAGCTGAAGAGTGGTGGCAGTTTGGTGTTGTTCCCACTCGCTCATGAGTTCACACTCTGATTAGACCTGTTAACTTTCCTCCTTCACTCAGTAGTTTCTCAGCAGCTATTTGTTTATCTTGCTCTCAGTCCACAGGTAGTTGTTTGGGAAAGGTGGAGGATTACTCATTATTTACTCACTCAGACTCACAGTGAGAAATCGGCCCCAGGCTTGTCTGTAGTTGAACTTGTAGTATTCAGGGCACCAGATTAATTTTTTTGACCTCTTAGGCTCATTCAAGTGTGTGATGAGAGATCAACCCAAGATCGTAGCTGTTGGCAGGGTGGCAGCTGACTACTTACTCACTTCTTTAAGCTCATTAGCTGCTTGTCAGCAGCAGAACTGCAGCAGACTGAGAGATCTCTCTACGCTGCAACAGGAGCTTACAGCAGCTAAGACAAGCCTCGGTTTGTGCCCTGTTATCTGCTTACTTAAAGTCACAAGACAGCGTCTCCTCCGGTCGTAAAAGTCTCCAGGAAATACTCTTACAGCCGGTAGCTGCTGGAGAAAGGCTAAGGATGGATTTTAAATAAGGAATCACTGTGCAACATGTGAAAGTCAGTAAAAACATAAAATATGAACGATGTGACATTTAAAAAATGACTACTGAAGCCTTCAAACAGGCCACCAAGACACCATGATTGTAGTTTTCTGTAGTCTTGTGGCTGCGCCTTGTGGTGAGAATCGCCTGCAAATACTCAGCACTCAAAACAAAATATGACGTATACAGAATATTCTGGAGAGAAAGTATAAGTGAGTCCCTCCCTGTCTCTCTGAAGAAAGAGTCAGTGGTTGGTAACGCAGAGCAGCTTAATCATGAAAGTAATTAGCAACAGTGTTTGGTATTTATTAAGCTAAAATACCAAATGTTTTCGGGTTCCAGTGTCTCAAATGTGACACAAATGTGCTGCCTCCCTCTAGCCGTTTAAACGCAGAGATGGCGCTATAGGGCCACTACGAACTCATTTCTTTATGCGGCCTCTACATTTTTACACAGAACAAACAACGGCAGCATCATGCTGCTCCAGTGTGTGGCTCTAAACAGCATGGCGGCATTGCGGAAGCAAAAGTGGCACAATGGGCGTGACATGTAACACAACAGCGCTGGCCTTTTGTGTGACATTTTATAAACAATAACAATGGCATAACATGGCAATAACAAGCATTTATGGTCCTGCTGCTGACTGTTATATGGCGACTGATCTTGTCCTCTGCTTGGATGGGTAGGAGCTCCTGGACCTCATTGTTTTCCCTATTTGCGGAAGTTTTCGGCAGCTGTTCGTCTTTTCTGAGTTAGCCGCTAACTGCTAGTAGCTACTTTTTAAATCTCCCGCCGTGAGTTGCATGCATAACACACCATCATACACCGTCAAAATGTCACGTCTGTGATGCCCATGATCCCGTCTTGCCAGCTTTCAATTTGTTTGGGTGCTGTTACCAGCTCCGATGCTGCCTCAAAGGTGAGGCAACCCTGTCCCCACATTCTGTGGTTTTACCTTAATACAGAGCAGCGAGGCGGCATAAAGGTGCGACACTCCTGCCTAGACGGGGCTCCTATTTTATATTACTGTAAATTTTATAGCTTTGAATTTTGGACTGTTTTGTTTGGACATAATTAGCATCTGAAGTGGAGCTGAGATGATCTGCTGATTAACAGATTAGTCAATGGACAGAAAAATAAAATTGCAGTTCTTTTAATTATAATTGTTTCAGTCATTTTTAAGGAATATGGACAAACATTTGCAGCTTCTCAAATGTTACAGTCAACCCTTGAGGTTGGAAAACAATAGGAATACGTTACCTTGGCTCCTCAGGCATATTTTAATGTCCTCTGACATTCTGTAGAAAAACAGTTAATTCACTTATTGATAAATCAGTTGTCAGATCGCTCAGTAATAAAAACAATCATTAGTTGCAGCTCTAATTGGAGGATGTCACCCTGGGCTGAGGGGAATTGTGATGGGAAAATTCTCTGATATTTTACAGACTAAAGAATCACCAATAAATCGATAATGACAATTACAGTTAATGGAAGCCATAGACAAAGCATGAAATGTCTCATTTGAATGCAAATCAACCACAAGCAGCAGTTGTGTGCTTTCTGGCGTTTTAAGTGAAGAGATAAAAATAGATAAGTAGAGGAAGTAACAGTCTGTCAACAGAAGTCAGAGGGTAAGGTGGCAGGTAGACGTTGTACGCGGATGTCGCTGTCATCTCAGTGCCAGTGTCAGTTTGCTGGCTGATCTATTTATTTATTTAGACCTTTTAATGCCTTTATGATTGGTGTGTTTGAGGTTCACGACTGAAATGGACTGGAAATGAACATACTTTCATTCATGTCAGATCTTTGTTTTTTTTCCCACAGAGGTTTAAACTTTGAGATA
Source organism: Epinephelus moara (assembly GCF_006386435.1). Lineage (NCBI taxonomy): Eukaryota > Metazoa > Chordata > Actinopteri > Perciformes > Serranidae > Epinephelus > Epinephelus moara. The sequence continues at coordinate 45,746,525 of NC_065525.1, read as the reverse complement.
GAGAGGTGTGTTATGGTTCATCATGGTAGTGATAACTGAGGTGCTTTTTTATTTCCTGGGGGATTAAATCCCGTTGTATGTTGTAACAGTTTTTTGTACAGTAAAGTTTAGGTCTGCATGAGTGAGCCGAGTTCTCCCTGGACTGAACAGTGTTCCCCGTAGGTTGACTGCTTTGGCGTGGCAGAAGGGCCATTGGAGCACGCATTCATCCACCTACTGCCATGCTAAATTCCATTCTCAATCATTACACTTTAAGGTGTCTTAAATATTTCAAAAACCAGGAGCAAATTTCAGGAGTAGAGTTGATGAACACGGAGAACAGTGAGGGCAAAACAGCATCACAGATCTGTTTGTACCCAAATATTCTCTGGTCTAGCTCAACTACAAACACAAAAACACTGATTTCTTTAGCACGTTAGCGTGACGTTCACTACCGAGCATCTTTGTCGACTCACGTCACCTGTTAAACCAATTTTGCAGTTCATATATCAGTCACTTGACTGTCCTGATGTTATTACATGTGTGTGAACTAACTACAGATACTTACCTTGTTCATAAACTCAGGGTGGTGCTCTGCTGCAGAATTAAAATTGGAGAAACACTAGAATAGATGTTTGCTGTTATTTTTGGCAATAAAAAGAGTTTTTTGTTTTTTGGGCCTGGCATGGGTTCGTGTTGGCCTGGCAGCTTGTGCAATTATAGAGCAAACACTGGAGCAAAAGGAATAATTTACCATTATCATACTTTATTTTTAGTTTAGAAAATCATCTCAACGTTTTGTAAAACTTTAACCAACCTACGGAATTGTTTGGCAATCAACATATTTACCCCTTCTCCTGCTTCCTCAAAAGGCAGCTTGATTCAATTTGTGAAATAGTTTTCTCCTATGAAGTTAAACACCTTGACCTCTATTCATTTTCTTGTGAGTTGAGATACAATATCTCCTTGTTTTTAGATACATTACACAGAAATTAGTATTAAGATCTTGCCTGAAATAAATTCTGAGACACCCAGTGAATGCAGGTTTTTGGGTACGACGTCTCGATTCTTTACGTCCGTCATGTAAGCTGCTCCCGGGCTGCCACTGTGGAGCTCGTCCGTCCGCCCTCTGTGTGAAGGCCCTGAGCTGCCCAGATGGCACTCGTGCTGCTGTTCTCTGGTTAAGGGTAAGATTAAGAGCTGCTTTTAGACTCTGAGCATTTTTGTGTGTCTCCGGGCTGCCCGCTGTCAATCCTGCTGGTGGCTGTGGTTTTGTGTACGTGGTGCAGAGCCTCAGAGTCCAGAGGGAGGAGGCTCTGGAGATTGAAGGTTTCGCTCTGGCCTGTCGGCTGCATGAAGCCTCCACGTGTTCCTGTCTCCCTGTTGTTCCCAGTTTGACAATTGCCAATTGCCAATTAGCACATTAATGCTTGAGGACATTCACTTTGACAAACAGACGTGTTGGTTCTCAGCTGCAACACCAGGAATGGATCCTCCAACCCAGGCAGTGTCAGTCTTTCCTGAAGCTTTGGTCCTCACTGTTTGTCTGATAGCCAAGTAGTGTTTTAATCTCACCATGTTTCCCCGTCTGACAGGTGCAAACAGTGTGTTGGATAGGGGTTGAGATCAGAGTTCTTCTGTGCAGGCCAGTAAAGATTTTTTTCCACACCAAACTGCTAAAAACATTTCGTTGTGGAGCTGGCTGTGTGCACAGGGGTATTATCATGTTGAAACAGGAAAGGGACAAACACAGAGTGTTGCCAAATACTTTGAAGAACTCTATTGTCTAAGATATCTCTGCTGGAGCATTAAGATTTCCCCTCATTGGAACCAAGGAGCCCAAATCAGGAAAAACAGCTGCATTATTTTTCCATCATAATTAGCACACACATGCAGGTTTTTTTTTTAAATGCCTGCTAAAAATAGGCGATAGACTCCTTTCCCCTCGCCAGGAGTAGACCAGTGTGCCTTTCTGTTTTGTTTTTTTAACTGGTGTGTCATATTTGACGTCACAAACGTGTTAGTAAACGGCAAGCTTGCAGGAAGTGTGATGGGCTTTGAAGTCAATCTGACAAAGTGGCCAAACGGTGGAATTACAACCTCTGAGTCTGTGACATGATGTTGTTGGGCCTAAATACACTGTTTCCCATAGGTTTACTTTGTGAAAGACACATCTGTAAATCAGTGGATGAATACTTGGAAGCATCACAACCCCTGCAGAATGACTCCTTTCACTGTCAGAATTTGATCCTCTTGGTATGATAACATTTCGAAAGTCCAGAAGAGCCGCACGATTAAATAATTTTTATCCCCATTCAAGTTAGCCAAGGGCTAAACTGGAAGTTAGCTGACTGGGCCGTTGTAAATCTCAAGTGCTTGCTCTATATGCTCCATGATGTAGAAGATCCCAGGAAGTCAAATGTTTTGGGCTTTATGTCACTGAGCTACATTCAAAGAACAGTGCTGTATCCTGTTCTCTTTACACATCCATGGTAAACAGCAGACAGCCTGAAGTCACAGGCACAGCTGTGTAACAATGTCCTGCCCACAGCGCCCATTGATATTATTTTGCGCGACGGACGCTTCATATAATAACATAACAATATACTATTTATGGTGTTATGCCATCGTGTCATTTCTGTCTCTACATGGTCACGCGTTAACAATTCTCCTCTGCTCTCTGTATCGCACATGGCGGAGTTCC
>NC_065525.1:45738924-45743528 GCF_006386435.1 Epinephelus moara | reverse complement strand
AAGTAGGGCGCAAAATTGTAGACGGAGAACGATTGACAAATTTTTCACTTTAAGCCCTGACACTGTCATTTTTGTGTAGGAATTAAGCTACAATACATGACATATGTTGTTTTAATTAATAAATACAGTGTGAATAAAGATTACATAACATAAAAATAACTGCAGTCTTTGTTATTTGATAGCCACTTAAATCAAACAATTTTTATAGGGCAAGTAAAAACTGACTTTGGGCAAGTAGATCTCTGACCAACTTGCCCGACCGGGCAAGTGAAAAAAAACCTTAGCGTTGAACCCTGATATATCTGTTACTTATTCAGTCTTTCTTTCAAACGTGGTGCAGACCAATCTGGAACGAATTAGAATTTGTGCCGGGTTGTCATTTCATACCTATGAAAAGAGTAAAAACTGTTGTATCCACCAGGTTGTCATATTTCCATCACTGCTGATCAGGGCTGGTAAGAGCTGGAGCGAGTAAATAACTGAATACTGTAGAGTCATTTGTCAAGAGAATGAATGCTAATTGTAACCTTTCCTACTGAGACAAACATTGAGTGTAGTGTTAATTGAGGCAGGACACGATGTCAAGCTCAGCTCACATCCCAGCTCCACCAGCTGATCTCAAACAGCCCAATCAACTGATGGAGCAGCTGATTGATGGAAGGGAGTCAGCTGATAGATCACATGATTCCTCTCTATATAACCAATTGGTGAGTCTCATTCAGGGCGCCCTGTTTAAACTGCTGTGGCCTGCCTACTGTTGCTGCTTTGCAACCTGCCTCCACCCCAGCTCCTCCTTTTCATGTTGTGTCTGACTTGTCAGTGTCATTTCTGTTTGTCATTGATGCTGCTCTGTTCTGTTCCCGGGGGGTCTTTGNTAGGAATTAAGCTACAATACATGACATATGTTGTTTTAATTAATAAATACAGTGTGAATAAAGATTACTGACTTGTCAGTGTCATTTCTGTTTGTCATTGATGCTGCTCTGTTCTGTTCCCGGGGGGTCTTTGCTGCTGCTCTCTCTGCCTTAGGCTTTCCTCGTTTGCGTGTGGAAGGGCAGAGAGGTGTGCTTTCTTCGCTTTAGGCTTTCCATGTAGGCACGCAGAAACCTTAGGCTTTCCACGTAGGCGCGTGGAAGGGCAGAGAGATGTTCTTTCTCTGCTAGGCTTTCTGCGTAGGCCCTAGGAAAGGTAGAGAGGCCCCAGAATAGAGCCATACCGCCAAATATAATACTGCAAATTGAATTTTTTTGATTAAAGTGGTCCTGACTGAACTGGGTGTTAGTGGGGGTTTTTGTCCAGTGGAGGAAAAGTACACAAACGTACATGGTCAGAGGTGTCCACATATTTGTGTCAGTTCAGTGTAGCACCACCTGACTACATACAACAACATCTCTACATTTTAATTCATAATAAACACTCCAGAGGTGACCATGTCCATTTTACTACTGTCTATTTTTAACTTTTCCTTAGATGAAATAATAAATGTACTTTATGAAGTATTTTTTTTTTCAATGTGAAACTGCTGCTGTCACTGAGGTACAGGCTTACCTGTCTGAACAGCTGCAGCATGTCAGAGAAGGCTGTCAGTGAGTGTCAGGACTCAGATGTGTCCTGATGATAAAGCAATAACAAACATTTCTCTGGGCACTGAATCCCCACGAGCACGTTGTGGCTTTTATAGGTTTATTGTTGCATTATCATAAACAAAGACGAGAGCTTTTAGCTTGTTCTGAGACATTAATGTTGGTTTTCTGCCATGAAGAAGAAAAAGAATGTTCCTGGTTGCTAAGCAACATCCTTTTGTGTTCTTCCAGCATCCAGTGTCTGACGGTCCATTCAGGCTTATTGTTGACATTTATCCGAAAGTGTTCATCCAACTGCAGCTCTGCTGCTGCTGCTGCTGCTGCTGTGTGTATTAACAGTAATTTAACAAACACTCAGACACGTCAGTGTCTGTGGCTCATCAGACGCTCTTACATTCATTGATTATTCAGTTGTCAGTACATGTAGTCTAATAATCAAACTGAATCACCGTCCTGTTTTAATTAATTTTTTCAATCTGACGTGTCACTGTGTCGGTTTGAATGTTTAAATATAGCCAAGTTTGAAACAGTCCTCCCAATGCACATGGTTTGATTTTATTGTTCTATTTATTTTGTATTTTTAGTTTCATATCTTAAGAGATGCTTTTCAGATTTATAGCCGGGTGTGACCTGTTTCCTTTGGGAAAGTGTTGGTTCAGTGTTTGTGCAGTGCAGTACACAAGTGTTTAAATGTTTATTATTTTATTTTTATTTTTATAATGAAGGCAGGTATCAGTACAAGTAACGGCAATAGTAAGACATGACATACAGAATAAACAGCTGCAGGTGTGACATGAATACACCAGTCAGTCATTATATTAGAACCATAGGTTGATAGGTGAAGTGAGTAACACTGATCTGCTCATTAGAATCAGGGTTCCCACGGGCATGGAAACCTGGAAAAGTCATGGAATTTCACAATCATATATTCCAGGGCTGGGAAAATCATGGAATTAATAAAAATCATTGAAAGTTTTTAAAAAGTCATGGAATTTTGTTGTGTGTAATAAAAGTTGTTATAGTAATCTTTCATGGACGTAACATAACGGTGAATATATTTTCAGAAGGTGTGAACGACGTAGCTCTAATGTGTGTCAGTGCGTGACAACATTTGGTTTACCATCATGTACGTCTCTCCCTCCATGTATGCCCGCTAGCCGAAGTTATTTTTGAACCTGATCGGTTTAGAAGACACCAGGCAAGAATTCTTTTTTTTATTATGGATCCTTAAAAAATCATGGAAAAGTTCTGAAGTGTTATCAATGAAAATGTGTGGGAGCCCTGTACAATGCAACATTCTGCTGGGACACCTTGAGTCCTGGAATTCATGTGGATGCCATTAGATGTGCGCCACATGCCCAAACCACCACATTCCATGGATACTCCATGGATTGGGATGTGGGGAATTCAGAGGCCAGGTCGATGCCTTGAGTTCTTTGTCACGTTCCTCGGGCCATTCCTGAGCAGTTTTTATGGTGTGACATGGTGCATTGTCCTGCTGGAGGGGGGGGGGGGTGCCATCAGGGAGTGCAGGAGTGTTTGGGGGGTGCAGCATGTCAAGTGGCATCCACCGAATGCCAGGACCCAAGGTTTTCCAGCAGAGCATTGCACTGTAATAAGATGAGCAAAGTTATTGACTTCACCTGCCAGTGGTTTTAATGTTCGGGCTGATCTGTGTATATACAGTACAGACAGCAGTATAATGCTAACGGTGTTTATGACCATATATATAGTACAGTAAGTGTAAGTAAATTCACCTATAGTGAGACTTTGCACCTCGTGAACGCAGCAACAATCTTTTCTTTAAAGTGATAAAAAGAAGCTACTCATTAAAATGCAGCGTTCCTCGGTCTGGTGTGACCAGTAGATAACAGTAGATAACAGTACCTAACAGTGTTGCAAGTTAATTTAGCGTTTACCATTGTCTCACTTTAATGTTTTTCACAACATGCTCTTTAAAGAGCTATTTTACGAAAACCTGTACAGCTGCTTTGATCTCATTCTCACTGGTTGTTGTTAGTGTTCATGGATGTAGCCGGGCAGCTAGCTGAGAAGATAAAAACCCCGTTCCAAATCAAAGCTGGGACTGATTTCATTACTCGTCCAACTGGTGGAACAGCCGTTAATTGGCATCACTGAACAAATAAGAGGCGCATGCTTCAGTCTGAGATGCATGCAGATGCCTGTTTCCCTCCGTTGGTAAAGTTAAATATACTTTATTGAAGTTATGGAGATTATGTGTAGCACAAAGTTCAAAGACCCGCTCCCTTCTGTATGCAGATATAAATGGCTCATTAAATGATTCTTAATTTAGGTGATTATACACTGAAGAAAACATATTTATTATATTATATTCCATCTCTGCCGGTATATCCCCCTAAATCCTACACACTGGACATTTAAGACTTAAGGCTTAACTCTCAAACCTAAAGTTCATTTGACTGGTGTTAACAAAGACTGACTTAACAGTTAAAGCCAGGCTCAATGAAGACAAGTTGGTGCGACTCGCCCCAGGAGTGCAGCAGTCCTAGTAATTTATTTTTCTACATTAATATATCAGTGCATTTTGTCTTTTATTGGCTTGTGAGAGACTTTAAATGATCCAAACTTCTTTTAAGTCTGTTTCAAACCTGCCTGCCCGCCCACATGGGAGGACACCACTTCCAACTAAACCGGATCTGTTATTTGTTTTGTGTGAATCACTTTAAATGTCTGTAACATGATCATATATTGTTTGACTTTTGGTCATTGACTGTAACAACTTTAACAGTCATGCTGAAGCCTGATGAAAGTAAATAAGATTAAAAGATAACAAACCGCAGAGCAGAGCAAACATGAGCCAGACATTAAACACACCCCTGTAGCTGTTAGAGCTGAATGTGGAAGTGTGTTGGAGGAAAAAACCTTCGATTAAAACAAGTTCTCTCATTAAGAAGCTTCAGTGTGTGTGTGTGTGTGTGTGTGTGTGTGTGTGTGTGTGTGTGTGTGTGTGTGTGTGTGTGTGTGTGTGTGTGTGTGTGT
>NC_065525.1:45728312-45738917 GCF_006386435.1 Epinephelus moara | reverse complement strand
TGTGTGTGTGTGTGTGTGTGTGTGTGTGTCCTGCTCTGAAGATTTCAGCTGGATTTCACAGTTTGATGAGATGTCGGTGTCACAAGCTGTTTCCAGGCTTTTCTGTGTGTGTCCTCAGTGGTGGAAACACACACACACACACATACACACATCTGTCACACACCTGACCCAAATACTGCCCTACCCAGCTGTTTCGTTGGAAAAGAAAGCACATGTGTTTTGTGGGTGGGGAGTCAAATAAAAGAGTTGTTCTAACTGACCTGAATCAAGAAACGCAGTTGGTGTTTGGTGATGTTGAATGATCTCAAGTCGTCCATGGTTTGTTTTTGATCGGCTGATTGAAATCACAGAACGTTACAGGATGCGGCTGCATCATGTTCTGGCTTTGTGGCAACTGCCTGAGACGATCTGCTGCGTTTCTTGCCTGATGTCCACCGAAGCGTCTCATTTGTGGCTCTTTCTCTGCTCCAAAATGTCTATGCACACGGTCTATTTTTTGCCAGACCAGCTTTTGTCTCTGAAGCATGAACTTTAAATGTATTTAAATGCTAAAACTAAAAGGAGTTAGTCAGTTTGTCAGTCAATAGATGGGAAGTTATCGAAACTGTTTTGATAATATATTAATCCTTCATTTGAGTCCTTTTTTTTAGATGCAGAAATAAAGCCAAATATTCTCTGGTCCAGATTCTCAAATGTGAGGATTTGTTGCGTCGTTGCTATAAAAAAATCTCCCTATACACAGTTAACTCGCATATCTGCTCTAAACAGACGAGTCCAGGACGAGCAAGGATTATAAATTGAAACCCTCAGATAAGGCTGCTCTGATTGAACATCCACTGAGCATAATTGGTCGATATTCATTGTAAATAGTTTGAAAGCAGATCAGAGGACGTAAAACACGAGACAATTACCCTGCACACCAGCAAAATAGCTTCAAGGGTCTGGTGCTTTATTATGAAACCGAGATACCGATAGCCGATATTTGCAACCAATATATGTCTGCTGTAAAAATCATAGTCACACACTCACACTTAGACACACACATAAATTCAGAGACTCTAATGGTAAGGGCTAAACAGAAGCAGGCTATTATAACAGCCCTCATAAAAACGGTAACTGAGGAAACTCTATCATGAGTAAGGAAACTCCGGAGGCGGGATAAAGACTCTTTCAAAATAAAAAAATAACAAAGTTATTAATATGCTAGCTAAATAAAAACAGATTGATAAAAATAAATAAATAGATACACAATAATCATAAATACAACATTTGAAAAATAAAATAAGCAATAAGAAATAATAAAATAAAATAAAGGAGGAAAGCCAGGCTAAAACGGTAAGTCTTGAGTTTGCTTTTAAGATCCTAGAGTGGTACGTGCAGGCAGTGAGAAGCACGCCAGGGGCAAAACAGCGCAGCTAAGGAAAACAAAACTGTATATCGGCATATTGGTGGAAAAATTCTTCGATACCGATAACCCTAAAAATTCATAATATCGGCCCCGATAATCGCCACAACACTTCCGTAGAGGCTGCGATACACGCCGCTGTTTTCTGACAGAGTTTGCATTTAGCTTGATTTAGTTCTGTGTTTTGCACACACGTTAGCCCCCAGTGTAGATATGTTTGTAATTTGTTTTTGCAAAAAGTGTTTGCTCCGTAAGTGCCAAACTGATGGTTTTATTTCCATTGACTGCAATAGATTTTCAAAATATATGAGATAATAACGATATCCTGTATCCTGTACAATTCACAAATGTCAAAATTAACCAAACCAAACATCAAAGTTGTGTCTTCATTTTCCCAGTCCAGATGATATGTGAAAATGATGCTTACTTGTTCATAAAAGAATGAAACCTGGTTCACTTGTTAAAGGGAAATTTTGGTTTATTTCAACCCGTCTCCTATCGTCCNACGATATCCTGTATCCTGTACAATTCACAAATGTCAAAATTAACCAAACCAAACATCAAAGTTGTGTCTTCATTTTCCCAGTCCAGGTGATATGTGAAAATGATGCTTACTTGTTCATAAAAGCATGAAACCTGGTTCACTTGTTAAACCCGTCTCCTATCGTCCTAAATTTGTTTCAAGTCACTAGTGACATAAAAATAATAGTTAGCATNTCTCTCTCCTCCTCCGTTCTTCAATTTCACGAAGCTCTTCGTCAGTGTATTCTGGCTCAAATAAATAGGGGCTGCGTAGCTCTGGAGATTGGTGGTGTACCTGTGAATGCTGTATCCCAATGCCCACAGAAGAGGAATGCCTCTGTTGCAAGGAATGGAACCGGTTGCAGCCTTAGCTAAATGATAAACAACAAACATGGCAGCACACCGGTAAGGTAAGACAACACGTTTACATGTTAACGGCTAACATGCTAACTATTATTTCTGTCACTAGTGACTTGAAACAAATTTAGGACGATAGGAGTTGGGTTGAAATAAACCGAAATTTCCCTTTAACACCTCAGAACTGTGCAATTGTGCCAAATTTTATGCATTTATACAAAAAGTAAGCACATTAGCTCAGATTAGGCACCTGTCACCTGGACTACTCATGAACACCTGAGATGTATGCAACAAGATTTAGCTGTTTTTTTATTACTGTTTACCCCAAAACATTTTGATGCACTGTCGGCTCAATTTTTGACATTTAAAAAATGTGGCTAGATTGTTTATAGAGGACAGTCGGAAGATGCTGTGTCGCCAGTTGTGTGTCAGTCGAGCTGAAAATGTGGGAGGAGATAGGTTTAATTAGTTTTACAGTTTTTGAGGAAAACAGAGAGATGGACTTCCTGCAGATCAAAGCATCTGAACATTTATTTTCATGCATGGGAAGGCAGATTGCATGGCAGTAATAATAATAATGATAATAACATTGGCATAAACAAGAGGGACTGCCTGGCTCTTAATTATTGCTGTCAATTTTGGGAAGCAGAGCTCATAAAGCGATGATGAAGATGAAGGCTGTATAAATCCAAACGCACAGCTGTTGTTGCTCTGTGCTTCATGACTCAGTAGGTGTTGGAAATGGCCGGCTTCCCTCTGGATTCTCTCCTCTTTCTATCACTTCATGTGTCATTTTCTCTCTCCAACTCTTCCTCTCACCCACTTCCAATTATAGCTCAACCTCATGCCGGTTTTCCCAAGACAAAATGAGGAGAGCTGATTAAGTTTAATTTAGCTGCAGCTATTTAATGAGATGGAGCTTTTTCAGCGAGCGGAGCAGGAGTAAAACAAAGAGCCTTAATGTTCAGCCTGACAAAAGTATGTGACAGGGTGTGTCCGCTGTGTTGGTTTTATTTCCTTCTGTTGTGTTAGATTACATCTCTAGCAGCTGCTCACTGAGACTGACACACATGTAACTTAGATCAATTCAACAGCTCTGCTCTGATCCACCTGAGCAGCTAATATCCTGTTGCCTTATAACAGCATTTTCCCAGCTGTTATGAGCTCTGTTTGGTCAGAAAGATGCTGGTTTTGTTATCATCAGTATATTTTAGCATTTAAATCAACGTAGAATTGAACAGATGAGAGGTTTTGGCTCTCTGACACGTGCAGATCCCCTGATGGAGCTGGATAGACGCCTGCATGAGCCACTTTGTTCTCTGCAGCAGTAGTGATGTGATGTTTGGCTGCTCAGTCCAGAGGTGGACTGAGCGTGTGCAGAGCGGGGGTTTTCCCTGCAGGGCAGTGGCTGCTCCAAAAAAACACAGAAAATAAAACAAAAGTCCCATCCTGTTTGATCCAGCGTCAGACAGGTCGGCTCCGTGCACCTTAACCCCCCCCAGCAGCTTTATTTTGGTACATTCTGAGCTGACACTGATATTCGCTGTGTTGACTTAACAGAAACATAATGCTGCTTTCAGGTGCAAGTCAGAGGCACCGGAATAACGGGTTGAGCCTCCACAAACAGTTTGAGAATTGTAACATAAATACATCAGTTTGCTTTTACATGTCAGTAAACCTAGTAGCAGAGTTTTGAGTCGCAGGGTGGATAATTGATCAGTTGATCCGATCAGAGCTGATTAGATTAATGGATAAGAGGAGCAGCTGCTGCAGAGGAATGTTTAGACCCAGCAAAATGAACGGTTAAATTTCACTTTCCCTGCGGCTGCTGTTCTGCTGCTGCATGTGCTCAGAGTACGCGCTGCACTGCAACAGTGTGGATAACCAAATGATGTGTTTGTCCAACAATCGAAAATCAAAATGTGGTGGCAGATGTTTTAATCGTGGCAGGCTGCCACATGTGAAATGAAATCTTGTCGACTAATGAGCTTTCTGGTCGACTAACATTTGGTCGACTATTCAGGGGCAGCTCTAATGGAGACAGAGAAGAGTGTCCTGTTTCAGCTCAGCCCTCCAGTGCTCTCAGCTCTGGTGCTGAACTCTAGAGAAACCAGTTAAAGTGCTCCTGAAGCAGACCAGACTCTGGCACCACTTCTTCTACTGTGGCCCTGTATGATCCCAGTTCCAGTGCCAGCACAGTCAGGAAACACTTTGCACTTTGTTAGGATTTTATTACTGAAGTGTGACTGTGTGTAAGTCAGTGAAAATGATAACGTTATGATGCCAGTTAAGGCTCTAACACGTGACAGGTTTTCTGGCTTAAGTGCAGTGTGGGTTAGGGCTGGACTGTGGAGGTTTTTTTCCATAATCCAAGTTGAGGTGTAATGATGAGAATCCATCAGTTATAATGTTGAGAATTTCTAAAAACAAAACAGTGTCTATGCAGGCAGAAACCACCCGATTAAATATCACAAAGAAGCTGTTTCATGTCAAGAGACTCCTCCTAAAAAGATTCAATACTTGAATACTAGAATAAAGAACACAACGAGAGGCTGTATCTGAGCTGGTGCTGCTTTTCTGTTCTGGTGGTGGGTGTGTCAGCGGTGTTGGGTCAGTCTGGGTCACATTTCCAGGACCATTTATTTATTTTCTTTCACCCCGGCTGACCACTGAGTCAGCTCTGCGCTGTTTATAACATCTGTCCGTCCTCCTCGTCAGTGTGAGCAGGCTGAAGCCCCCACCTCCGCCGCCACACTGCGTTTACTGTCTGTGTGAAGAGCATTGTGACACTTGTGTGTAAAACACACCGTGAATAGAACACACACATGAATATTCAAACACACACAGGCGGCCTATTCCTGGCCCGTGGTGCGGCTGCCATGTGGTAAACAGTCAGAAGCTCTTTGGCCATCTGCAGAGCTGTGATTTCAAACACACACACACACACACACACACACACACACACACACACACACACACAGTCCTCTTCTGGGAATACAGCAGTGATTTGGTTTTTAAAGACGAGGGGCAGTCGCTGATCTGCAGGCGTTTGGCTGCTGCTGGTCGAAACAGGAAGTCTGACAGAAGCTGCGTCCTGAGTCAGGGGCCGCCTCACTGGAAGGAGGCCACCTACCAAGGTGTGTCCGACCAGTGGACCAAAGCTGCATCTCTTGGTTTAACCATTATGTCTGCACCAATGCTAAGCTCAGCAGTAACCGCCTGAACGCACTGTTAAGCTTTGTTTATACTCATGCGAGACATGGTGGCGAGGGCCTCTGTAGATGGCATGTAGGCTGAGAGCACAGAGGCATTTATGTTCAACGCGTTGTTCATAATATAATCTGAAACACCAGGGAGCGTGCAAACAGAATATTCTGTGGATAAGCAAGGAGTCAGCAAGTGTTGCCTTGAAGAAAGTCACCGGAAGAGTAGGCTGCCTGGCACGAGTAGTAAACACCGACAAACATTACATTTGTATACTGTGATTATTACTGCTGACCTCCAAGTTAAATTATGCTATACTGCTTTGTTTCCAGTGGGGCCGCCACTCTTTCCATCAGTTAGGTTTGAGAGCTGATGCCTCATGTTCTTCCACACCCTGTAGCAAAAAGCCTCTTCTTTCTCCAGTGTGCTGACTGTTTTATTCCAATAATTTGAGGTAATTTGACTTCACGTAGCGCAGGACCAAGCACCGCGACAGCTTTTGAGCACTTGCACTGGAAGCCAAAGACATGATGATTTCATTTTTGCCGTGCACGTCTTGCGCTGGGCACAATGGCGAGCATAAACCTAGCTTTAGACGTCTTCCTAACTAGATACGATGCAAATGCACAAACATCAGACTGAAGATATTCTAACCTGCTCTGTGGATCAGCCAATAGGCTTAGCGCTCACCCTCGCTCTTATTTGTAAATTGAGCACACTTGGTCTGTTTCCAAACTGTTTTCATCAGTCAAAATCAACCCTGACATTCTTGAAGTTTTTGTTTTCCCTCCAGTCAGTAGTCAACATGAATGAAGAGAGACTCTTTTACGAGGTTGACAATCACCAAAAGTTGTTATTCCAGCCGAGGAACTGATGAAAACTCAAGAAAACTATTAGTTATAAATAAATAATTTGCAGAGGGAGGAGTCTCAGTGGTGCCTAAACAGATCTCATCCCCTCCTCGCACTGTGACATCATTCATAGTTTATCTGGACAATCTTTCGCACTCCATCCTGAAGAGTTTGCTTGCGCCCTGTGTGCTCGACAGAGGTGTTGCACTGCAGACAAGCTTGCAGTGGGTTATGGGTTATTCCAGGTTGCAGGTGATACACTGGTTGTGTCCCTCAGCCTAACATGTCTCCACACTTCTTACAGCTTTTAGAAGTGTCAGTGTGGTCGACTTGTTGTGACACATGCTTCGTCCTTATGATCTTAAAACTAACGTCTCCTTTCTCTTCTTCTTTTTCAGGACACTGAGATTGCCGCTGAATGCAACCATGTAAGTGTCTTAACCTGCTAAATCACCATTTCCCAGCATGCACCATGTTATTCCAGTGTATGTTAAGCATAGAGCACCATTTTGATACCGTCATTCACTTCAACAACCAGAATAAGAATTGATTTGCAGATCTGTGGATATCTAGATGTCTGGGTTAAACTGGTTTGACCAAAAACAAGTTCTCAGTTTAAGGTTCTTTTACTAGGGTTAGGCATTTTAAGTAATTTCCATATTTAAATACTCCTAATAAATTATTACTCGAGTACTCACAAAAAAAAAAATGAATGTAAGGATAGCATACGAAAAGAACACTGAAGCAAAAATGCTGCACAGACTGTTGTCATTAAGTAGTGATTGAGTACTCGTGCCTATCACTGACCCTTACTAACTTTTTCTGGAGCTTTCAACCACATGACATGCAAGCTCATGAGCTGTTATCATTTCATCCATCACACTGTTAGCTTAAAATGTTAGCATTAGTTAGTTTCTCCTTTGAAAAAATAGTTTGATAGAATAATCCCAGGTGAAGGTCCACTGACTCGCTTTTTCCTGAGCTTTCAACCATGTCAACTTTAACCTACTAAATCTGTTGTTTCAACAGCACTTCAATGTCATATTTTTTTTTATCTACAATATTTTTAATGTATGACAACATGAAATACAACATTTTACACTCATATAATATAAAATAAAAGTCCACATTCAATTGTTGCATTTTCACAAAACACAATAAAAATCTGTAACACAAATATAAAACAAAAAATAACTGATTGTTTGAATACATTTTAAAAAGGTTTAATGTTTTGATTTTTATCAGTCAATTTGTGTCTTTGACGAGCTGATTAAAATGTCCAAATGAAGGTCTTGGGAATGCAAACAGAGAGAGACACGAGCAGCATGATGGTCCTTTTGTAAACCTGATTAATCCACATGTTTTGTCATCTTCTCTCCTCCAGCTGCTGTGGAACTACAAGCTGAACCTGACCACCGACCCAAAGTTTGAGTCTGTCGCCGTGGAGGTCTGCAAGACCACCATCTCTGAGGTCAGTCGCTGAAACCAACACAGATATGTTTTTGAGAGATTGTGCTTGTACTTGGGTGCAGAATCATCCCCATGTGTTCTCACCTCACTCTTCAGCCAGCCACACACAGCTGCCTGACATGAACTATCCTGCTCCTCTTCACCTCTTCTACCAGAAATGCTTGGAGCATGTTTTTATTCTTCTCACGTTTAATTTCTGCAATATTTTGTTTTGTACTTTCTAGAAACTGAACAGAAGGACTATCAGGCCTGAAGATAAGATGTCTCTTCATTTAGGTTATGCAGACTGTTCATTTCAAGGCAAAGCAGAAATGGGTGAATCCGCAAAAAGATGGCACACCTTTTGTGGCAGCTAAACCTGCACAAATTAGAGAAGGAGGAAAGGTGTAATTAAAGCAGCTGCACTCCTAACTGTGCTGCCAAGCAACAGCGTCACATTGCTCCTGTGCTGTTTGCACATATTTAAATAAGGTGATATTCATACATTTGGTGCCAAAGCGGTCCTGCTAAAACAGTCCAACTCACAAAGAGCTGCACTAATAGTTGCACACATTTAAAGTGAAATAATTGGCATCTTCAAGGAGCTGGTGGGAACTGAAGTGCACTGACAGACTGGGATATTAGACCCCAAGTTCAGTTTCTCTCTGTCACATTTAAATTCTTTACCTGAAGCTCAGAGAAAGGCCTCTGCACCTCGTCAGTCAGGACCTGTAGCTCGCTGTTTTCTTCTTCTTCTTCTCTCTGTCATTGTTCTGTCTACTGTGCTCTCTGCACACGGATGACATTTATACTTTGCAGCATGGATAAAAAGGGCAAATTCCACTCAGCTTCAAAACTTTATTTGCTCATTGCGCTGTAAAATCATTAGAACATTCTCTTGTGAATCAGACAGCAGTTGGAAGTGTTGCACAGTTCGTAGTGCTTCCCCAAAGTGTTAGAAAGACATTCAAAAACAACTCTTCAGCCCGCTTTGTAGATTCATGTCAACTAAATAATTTAGTATCTGAACTTCAATTGAATGTGGTTCATTTTAGTCAGTTTTGGGGCAGACAGCAGACATGTTGTAACTGTAGAAATGACAACACACAGGAAGAAATAATCTTTGAGATCAGTTTGAAGCGTCTGTATCAGCCATCAGGCTCATTTTGTTTTTTAGAAGCCTCAGAGCCCCATGAAGCTTCCTGAAGCTGCTCTCCCCTCACAAACATCAGCACGCCAGGTTTTATTACAGTTAGCAGGTTTCATATAGAACTATCTCCACTAGGCTTAAACCTGAAGGGCATCCTGCATTTCATTGTGAATGTTTGTTTGTCCGCAGCTAATATTGATATTACATATTTATTTAGAACGTGTTAAAAAAAGACATGAACATGCAAACGAGCAGATGGACACAAAGTAGTGTCTACAAATAATGAAAAGCAGTCGTCAGTGTATAGTCACTCTGATTTACACATTCCAAAACTACTTCTACAATTCACAAACTACTGGACCGATCAGTCTTAATATCTTGTGTGCACATTTGTGGCTGTATGCTTGAGGACCTCTTGCTGTTGCGGTGATTCACAATTGTTGAAAAACCTGTTTTATCAGCTGTTTTATATCGTTAACTGAAGACTCCTCACTCTTCATAACTGACAGGTAGGGGCTGCATGTTTCCCAGTAATCGGCTCAGCTGGAAGCAGCAAACCTTGCTGTCTGTTACAGGCCACGTTTTGGTCTTCGTTGTAGCTGTGACAGTGTCGCCCATCGAAAAGTTTGGTCTCATTTTGAACCGAAGCATCTGCAGATTATTTTTATACCCGATATGTTACCATCCACTAAGTGAGGCACTATACAAGATTAATATATAACCATTTTTTTTTTATTTCGCGGCCATCTTGACTTTAAAGGAGCCTGGAGGGACATTTCCACCGGGTGCAGCTGCACCACACTCCAGGCTGCCATTGCGATCCCGTTTTGTTCAACTTGAAAATAAAGATGAGTGATTGAATATTTAGGCCACATTATCTGCACAGAGAACAGAAGATACTTAGACGTCATTGTAAGAAAAATAACTGAATTAGTTAAATGTTTATTCAGGAAATAACAAGTCTAAAATAGCACCTGAAGTTTTACCTTTCCCCTTGACACATGTGGCCAGATCAGGTGACAGATGAAGTTTTTCTACACGTAGCTTCAGATATTTTTCAAAGTTAAATTCAAAGTGCTTCCAGTTCTTGTGCAGAGTTAACAAAGCCGTCTGCCCTCTTCACTCAGATTAAAGAATGTGCAGCGGAGGAGCTCGGGAAAGGCTACCTGGTGTCCTGCCTGGTGGATCACCGCGGCAACATCAGCGACTACCAGTGCAACCAGTACATCACCAAGATGACCACCATCGTCTTCAGCGACTTCCGGCTGATCTGCGGCTTCATGGACAAGTGTCGTGAAGACATCAACGCGCTGCACTGCGGCAGCATCAGCACCGGAGAGAAGGTGAGATGCAAACACTTAAAGCGGTTACCGATTTATTTTCACTCTTAATAGGGTTTCAGTGCTGCTTAGGATTGAGGTTATTCAATTAATCATTTAACGTTCTCATTAAATTCTGGTTCTGATTCTTTTGATGTTTTAATCAGAAACATAAGCAGAGAGTTTTAAATTCATCAGATTCGACTGCCATAAATTAAGACGTGATTATCTTACTATATAATGACAAAACTTCTGTGTGTGTGTGTTCCACGTTTTTCTCCTCACTGACTTGGTCAATCCATGTGAAATTTGGCACAGTGGTAGAGGGTCATGGGAGGATGCCAATGA
>NC_065525.1:45712084-45727855 GCF_006386435.1 Epinephelus moara | reverse complement strand
CTAAGTCATGGTATGGTATGCTGTACATAATCACAGAAACTGTCAGTGTGTCATTCTGTCAGTCAGTCATTCTGTCTGTCTCACGTTTTTCTACTCACTGACGTGGTCAATCTATGTGAAACTGCACATAGGCATTGAGGACTGGCATAGGTAGAAGGTGACAAAGCTACCAATGGCTATGGACTAGTTATGGTTATTTAGTAAAATAAAGAATAAATGAGTAATCCCTGCTTTTGTCATGAACACTGTAAATGTTGAGTCCTGTATACTTCAGTGCTACATCATAGGCAACTGGACCTGCTTGAGTTTCTTGAAAATGTTTCACCTCTCATTCAAGAGGCTTCTTGGAACAGAAGAACGGAAGAAGCCTCTTGAATGAGAGCTGCAGTTGTCTGCGATATAGCACTTGAGATTACCCTGACCCGAGTGACTGAGAACTTCATCCACTTGAGTCCCTTATCTTAAATCAGCTGCTTGTGGTTCACAGCGAGATATGACAAATGCTACAAGACGTGCTTCGTCATGTTGCACCAACTTCCTCCCTGCATCAAGTTGTTTAAGTGCAGTGACAGTACGTGTGTTCACTTGTGTTAATATAGATGGAAGCTCAGTAGGTTCAAACTTAACTGACTCAGTTGACTTAGTCCTGCGTACACCGTCCTGCTGCACCAAATACCACCAGTGCACCGAATGTGGATTAATCCTTCACTGAAAATAGTTCCCAACAAATTCATTATTTCCTCCTGTTTCTGTGATTAAAAACTACAGTTACCAGCTGTTCATGAAATTACTGAGACGTCTTCTTTTAAACATGACACTAAAGCTCAATTATTGACTGAAGACAGAAATCTTCACAACACCTCACAGATATAATTATTCAGCATTAAAGTCATTTTCAAAGCAAATGTGCCAAACACTTTCTGGTTTCAGTTTCTCAAATGTGTGGAATGCTGCTTACTTACTACAGTAAGTCATTGCAGGGTTTCCCACACATTCATTTATTTGTGGCATTGACACAATATCAACATGTGCTGACACATTTAGATTTTTTTGTACATTTTTTGTACTTAGGACACAGGCGGCGCAACAGAGCACCAAGCGCAGTGAAAAAGAAATAAACCTGTTCGTTAATTCATATAGGCTGATTTTAGTGTCGTCTACTTTAGACAGAACCAGCTTCATTCCCATGGAAACCATGCACCCTGCTGTCCAGTGCTGGGTCTAACCAGTAAAAGAAAGTTTGCTTTCTGCTGCTGCAGCTGCTCCTCTAATTCATTGATCTGATCTGATCTGATCAGGTGTGATCAAATGACCTTTCGCTAAGCCCCGCCCCTTTGTGATTGTCCAGCAAGCTGTCAGAGTAAGCATGTAGCCCACACTGTAACTAACTGCACTCCCTGAAGAAATATTGTCATATTTTTGGAGAAATGAAAGAGTGATTGCAGCATGCAACAAGGACAAATATGCATAAACCAATGGGTTCCCAACCTGACAGCTCCAGTGTATTTTTATAAAGATATACAGAACAAGTCAGCAAATAATGTACAAAGACAAAAAGATCAAATTCAGCAGCAATGGTGGAAATGATGCCACAACACAATTACAAAACAGAACAACAGAGGCATCATTGTATTAAAAACCAAGAGAGAAAAGGGATTTTTTTAATGAAAAGGCAACAAAAAAGGACAAACAATTAGGTGAACAAAGAAGAAAACATTTAACAGAAACTTCACATGCAGTGTGAACTTATTATTAATTAATTAATATTTTTCTTTGGTCAAATATATTTATTGACTTTTCTGTTTAGATATAACATTTAGATATAAACAGGTGCAGTGTCTACAAGTCAGTCAAGCAAAATGCTTGTGAGTGTGGTTTGGAGTCCATATTTTCATGAATCATCCCTTTGTGCAATGAAGCAAGCAGGTCATGTATTCCAGAGGACGACACCTCGTGATTATCTTGTGCCAGTTTGCCTTATGTAAGTGATATTTGACACATTTTTATAGTATAAACAAATGAAATTCATTAAAGCAAGTACTTAAGCTTTTTCAGGGTCACTCTATCAAGCTGGAGTGGATCATATTCTCCTCGTCGTCGCTGTCTTTTAAAGTATGTCCATGTAAAGCTGGTGGCAGACATCATGGTTTGTTAGATTGATTTAGACACATTTAAGTGGATGAATTTGGGAGGAGGGAAGAGAGGGAAGTTGGAATTGGATCCGTGCAGGATGGTGAAAAGAATTCACATGTTATCAGAGTATTTTTACTCCTAGAACACAAGTAGTTTTTCCTGTTTTGCAGGAAATGGCAAATAGTTTGTTGTGTATGAGTGACCAGGCTGAGGGACTGGTACATAATGTTGGTTGTCTGCAGGTGTAAGAAGTCCTAACAACAGCACCTGTGAGCGTTGTGTGTGGTGTTTACATGTGTGACAAACAGATTGTGTGGTGGGTCTTATGAGCCGTCGTCACTGCTTCCACTGGGTCTAAATTCACCCAGAGACTGTGTTCAAAGTGTGACTCAGCTGGAATGAGAAAAGACAACTTTGACAGCAGTTTGTCAGCGAGCAGAGCGAATCCATCTCCTCTGAACGTGTTCTCCTGCTGCTGAGCCAAGCTAAACCTCATAAGCCTGTTAGACACGCAGTTATTATGGGATATCGCGCGGGCACAATTAGAACTGGGAGCAAATTATTTATTTGTCAGCGGGAGCAGAGTTGGTTTCATTATCAGGAATTTGTCACGGTGGCTCGTTTCAGTGTGCCGGAGCTGCTCGGAGTGGAGATTAGACTGACCATGTTTACTCAGACTGAGCTCGTCTCTCAGCGCGCTGAAAACATACACGACATCCTCTGACAAAATGATTTATGGAGTGAAAGGAAAGCTCACTCTGTGTGGGATTAGTGAGGCTATAAACTGCACTGTTATTACTTTTAAATTGGGAACATTTGTGTGTGTGTGTGTTTAAAAAAATGGTAGTAATTGTTATTTTCCCCAAACAGGTGTTTTGGAATTCACATTAAAAAAAGACTTCACTTCTACCTGGATGAGGAAAGGATGACTAATTTTTTAAAGTGTCGGCTCTCAGTGCTCTCTCTTTGGCAGAAAAAGAGGGAACTGTCTGCATGGCATTCAACATTCATCTGCATTTAATAAACACATGTACAATCCTCCTCAGCAGTTTCTGTCTCACCCTCCAGGTGGTAATTATCCATGTTTGAACTGTGGCCAGTGTCGTGCTTTAATCAGAGGTCATGGGTTTTTCCCTCTTACTGGTATCTCTTAAAATGTCTCACCAGCCACTTTATTAGGTACACCTTGCTAGTACCAGGTTGGATCCCTTTTTAATTCTTGGTGTCACAGATTCAACAAGGTGCTGAAACATTCCTCAGAGATTTGGTCCATATTGACATGATGACATCAGGCAGTGCTCTATTGGACTGAGATCTGGTGACTGTGGAGGCCATTGGAGTACAGTGAACTCATTGTCATGTTTGAGATGATGTGAGCTTTGTGACATGGTGCGTTATCCTGCTGGAAGTAGCCATCAGAAGATGGGTACACTGTGGTCATAAAGGGATGGACACGCTCAGCAACAATACTCAGGTAGGCTGTGGTGTTTAAACCATGCTCAGTTGGTACTAAGAAAATCTCCCCCACACCATTACACCACCAGCAGCAGCCTGAAGCGTTGATACAAGGCAGGATGGATCCATGCTTCCATCTGAATGTGGTTTTTCCAATCTTCTATTGTCCAGTTTTGGTGAGAAAACCCGTGTGAATTGTAGCCTCAGTTTCCTGTTGTTAGCTGACAGGAGTGGCACCTGGTGTGGTCTTCTGCTGCTGTAGCCCATCTGCTTCAAGGTTGGACAAGGTGTTGTTGGTATAGTGCAGTCTTAGAAAGAAAGTGTGCAACCAGGAGCAAATAGACCAGGACAGACTTTCCTCTGGCACTGGTGAAGGCTGCCTCTTTGTTTTACAGAGTGTGAGAAATTAATTGGTTTAAAAGAACAGATTGATTTGAATGAATACATGTTAGAGCTTGAGCTGCTGTCTGAAAAGGAATCCCTTTAACACTAGAGCTGAATGACAGAGTCTGACACTTAACTGTGACCTTTGCTCTCTCGGTGTGCAGGACATCCACTCTCAGGGCGAGGTCATCGCCTGTTTGGAGAAAGGTTTGGTGCGGGAGGCAGAGGAGCAGCCGGGGGCTCACTCCATCAAGGACGACTGTAAAAAGTCCATCATGAGAGTCGCTGAGCTCTCCTCAGACGACTTCCACCTGGATCGATACCTGTACTTCGCCTGCCGCGACGACCGAGAGCGCTTCTGTGAAAATGTGAGGATTCAGTTGATCTATCTACTCTATCTACTCACACCTCCACAGCGCCATGAAACATCTTCTGTTAACTGATCTGTTGGCTGGTTACTGCTATCACAAATACATCTCAAGAGTTTCTGTAGAAAGTGCTGACTGCGTCCTTTTCTATGCTGATTAACACTGATATATTTCTTACCCTTTAAACACTTATGTCCTGTTGTGATTTCCTGGTTCTGCACATTTTATATTTTTGTAATGATCGTCAGGTAAAATGAGAAACATGTCGGTTTTATCAGCTTCTTAAAAAATTGGACGTCAGTTCAGTTTTCATGTTTGAAAACCTGCAGTGAGCCTCGGTTTGTGGTAACATCACATTAACTTTAGTTATGAAGTTGCAAAAGAGGAGTCTCTCCTAATTATCTCACGTCAGTGACACAGGCATGCCTCAGGCTAATCAGACAACATACCCAAGACGAGACACGAGACACCTGCCCTGTTTGGTTTGGCTCAATCGAACTCAAGTTCATTTGTCCCCTCAGTGCGGTTCATTTGTGCAGGTGTGAACACACCAAAACAACCGGACTGAGACCTTCTTGAAGAGGTGGTCTCAGTCCGGTTCCAAAGGAACTCTGGTGCGGTTGGTTTGTGGTGAGAAGGTGTTCCGACCTGGATGTGAAGCAACTGCAGTCACATGACACATTGTTTGGGTTAAACATGAGCATGTTACAGTCCTGGAGGATTATTAATGTGCACCTCCTCCTGTACTGCCTTAATATGCACATTCAGCACATCCAATGCATCAAAACATTGTTTTCTAGTTGGAGCCGCGCCTCGTTTTCAAACTGTATGGTTTGACTAAAATGAACAATGACAGCAATATAGTCCACGATGAGCAGCGCTAAAATCAACCTGCGTAGTTGTCCCTCCATTGTGACATTAGAAAGTGTCACATTTATCTTGCAAGTGTACTCTTCTTCAACGTTTGCTTTACTTCCTGGATTTTTCCCACATGGAAATTCTGACCAATCAAGAGCAGCTTTCTCACACAAGGCATTTGATCTGGTCCTCTTGTAAATGCTGCCGTGAGAACACGAACCAACTCTAGGCAATTATACAACTTTGGAACAACATGAGGCCCTGATTCAGACCAGAGGAGACCACTCTAGGGCTGACAGCAGCCTTAAAGTAACCCGCATCAAATAATGTTTTTTTTTTTTACTGCACCAGTTTGTGTATTCTTATTCTTCTTAGTTGTGTCGCTCTGTGTGTCTCTTCGTCAGCTGTCAGTGTCGCCCTTTAGCGCCGCATTGTTATCAGTCATAGCTCAGTTTTTCACTGCATGATAAAATAGTCATGTGGCCGGTGAAGTGTCGATTGCGTGAATCTCACGATCAATGTGTGAGAGTTAGCAGCCCTGCACAACCTTATGTTAAGTGCACTGGCGTATGTTGAGCTGAGAATTATGTGCACAGCTCAACTTTCCTTTACACTACCATGCATATGCACGTGGTATTTTGAGCCTTGACTTATAATAAAATAATGTCTGATATCAAAGGAATCAGGGATTATCTGAATGAATCAGCTTCTCAGGATCAGTCATAGTGTTGCGTGTTGTAATTGTGAATATTTGCTTGATGAAATGATGAAAAGAGCAAGAAATATTTCCAGTGAGAAGGAATCTCTCTGCTGTTAATGGACTGTGGTGTGATTTTTATTTTGTAGACACTGGCTGGAGAAGGACGAGTTTACAAATGTCTTTTCAATCACAAGTTTGAGGAGGCGATGTCTGAGAGGGTGAGTTTAATATCCAAATACTTTTAACAAGCTGCTTTATTGTAAATTTCCATGACAGTAGATTGTGTAAAATAAAGTCCACAGAGTGACAGACGTGGTAAAGCTCAAGGTCATAATACAACATTAAACATCGAAGACAGATCCTGTGAGGAAACACAGTCTTGTTACACCATTACATGACATTCTGCCACCTTGGAGTAGAAAACGTTTGAGCCTGTGCTGTGATACTGACGGCGGCTGTGTGTCCTCAGTGCCGCGAGGCGCTGACCACCAGGCAGAAGCTGATCGCTCAGGACTACAAGGTGAGCTACTCGCTGGCCAAAGCCTGCAAGTCGGACCTGAGGAAATACCGCTGCAGCGCAGACAACAACATGCCCCGAGCCCGAGAAGCTCGCTTGTCCTACCTGCTGCTCTGTCTGGAGTCTGCTGTGCACAGAGGTAAGCAGCTCAGTGAGCGTCCTGCCCGTCAGTCACTCTGAGTCATAAACACTTATTTATGTCTTCAGCGGACAGCCAGAGGCCACAGGCAGCCCGAGTATCTGTCAGTCAGTCAGTCAGTCAGAAAAAGAAGCAAGAAGGTTGCAGCAATGTGGTTGTCTTAGTTCTTCTTGCAGCATCTTAATTGCAACAAAAATGCATGTAGGTTCCTGTTTTACGATTTAGACATGAAAGAGAATAAAAAAATAATAATAATTCTGAATTAATTATTAGAGAAATTGAAAATATTTTTTCTTCATTTAAAGATTCTTTTTAACAAGATACAAAATGAAACTTAAATATTCAGGTTGTGAGGGGCGTGTCCACATAGCGTTTTTCTTTCTGGGGAGGGCTTCAACCCAGCACTGTTTTAGTGACGTGCCACGCCACGCAGGGTTTTGTTTCTGTGGCAACAATATGTTGACATTAATTTTAGCGAGGTAGCTGTTGTGACGCAACAGTAACACAGGGGTGACTACACAGTCAAGCTACCAACACACACAGTGATAAAAGCTCAACATTCAGTATCGTTCTGCTCCCACAAATCTGCTTTTCTGTCTTTGTTGTGATAGTTTCAAACAGCTTGGGACAGACAGTGGTTAAAGAAGCAGCAGTGACGTCACCAGTGCCTTTCAGAAAAAATCAGAGATTTTCAACAGAAGCACAAAATGCTGGAGAAAAGAGACCCAGAGCACGGCACATTTTCTCTTAGCGGCCACAGACACTCTCAGAAAGACGCTGGTGCTCAGAACAAGACCTAAAGCTTAAAATTAAAGTTTAATATTTTCAGGTTTGCATCAGCTGACCTGAGAGTGTGTGAGGGAGTGTGCCGGTGGCGGAGCTCAGACAGGTGTGGGGCAGCCAGGTTGTGAAGAGCTTTGTAAGTGATGATGAGGAGTTTAAAGTGGATATGTTGAGGGATGGGGAGCCAGTGGAGGTTATGAAGGACGGGGGTGAGTGTGTGAGAAGACGAGCAGCTGAGTTCTGGATATACAGTAGTGTCTTGAGTGTTTTGGCCGACACACTGTAGAGGAGACTGATGCAGGACTCCAGTCTGGAATAGGGTTGGGATCCGGATCCGGTTCTTTTTTGGAACCGGGTCCAAAGTACCGGTTCCAGAACCGGTTCCATCACATTTGGCGTAACGGTTCCTCCAAACGGTTCCTAGATTGTACAAAAAAAAAAAAAAAAACGTCACGTGCATTTCCATTAGAGTGCGGCACAGGCATATTTCTGTCCGAACCCGACCGAGCTCGACATTATCTAATCACTAAAGCACTGAGTTTGTGTCACACAGTTGTCATGGTTACAGGCTATTTAACAGGCCGGGCGTGCGCCGGGTGCTCAGCGGAGAGGGAGACCTCCGTGTTTGAGACGGGAGCGGGCAGCGGGAGCGGGTGGCGGGAGGTCCGACGCTTCCAGCGAGGGGAGAGGGAGAAATATAACAAAATAAGATAAAATAGGAGACACCTATCTCCCTCTTTTATTTAATTTTCAGCGTTTAATCAAGGCGGAGGCGGGCGGTGGGAGGTCTGCTTCCAGAGAGGGGAGAGGTAGAAACAAACAGCTAATGTGTGTCTGTGTGTGTTATGTTCAGGTGTTGTCACGTAAATAACAGTGCCCAAGCATGAATGCATATAAGTATTTTTTATTACATTGCTGTGGTTAATTTGAGGTAATAGTGTTATGTTACTGTAGAAATCAGAGAATCACTTTTTGTTGTTATATATTCTCAGGGAGATGATACAAGCTCTAAATCTGAAATACACACCACACACAAATGTGTATTTTCATCTAATTGTACTGTGCAACAGTTAGAATAAAGGTTTTGTATTTGTATGATTGCATTTGTGTTTATTATATACTTGTTTAATTATAGCAAGTATAATGAATATAATGTAGGAATCGGTAGGGAATCGGAATCGTTAAAATCCTAACGAGTCCCAACCCTAGTCTGGAAGTAATGAATGTGTTTGTCACAGTTAAGTTTGAGGAAGTTGGTTTGCAGCCAGGATTTTATTTCACTGATGCAGCTGGTGAAGGTAGACTTACTATAAAGACACTTAACTAGAAAATGCTCTCAGACCTCCGCCAAGGAGACAGTTCACTGAGGAGTGATGGTTAAAATCTGAAAGTATGGAAACTCAGTCAACAGAATGCAGTCCTTATTGGAGGGAAATATCAGTTAACTTAAATTGGTTTTGACGCCAACATTGTGCAGTGTCTTGACTGGTGCAATTCTTCATTCTTGTGCATTCTTGCTCGGAGATATGACACAGATCACATTCTTCTTATGAAAGACGGAGTTTTGATTCAGCTTCACTTATCCCACTGCTGTTCAGTGCACGACTATAATATCCTAAATACTGGAACGCATCGTTTCCTCCTCACATTTTCTAGACTTATCAATATTTGGCAGGCCGGATGTGAAGTGTTGGTGGGCCATATGTGGCCTGTGGACTAAACGTGGCCCGCAGTTTGACTCCTATAAAGCTACAGTTCAGTTTGCATCATTAATAAAAACATTTTAAAAAGCTACATAATAAGAAACAACTTAAAATTACCATTAACTCAACTTCTGTAAGCTACACTCTATAAACTGTTGTGTCTGTTGAGTGTTTCATTCAGCACTGTGTGTTTGCGTGTGTCTCAGGTCGTGTGGTCAGTGGCGAGTGTCAGGGCGAGATGATGGACTACAGGCGGATGCTGATGGAGGATTTCTCTCTGAGTCCGGAGATCGTGCTGCACTGTCGGAGCGAGATCGAAGGTCACTGCTCCGGTCTGCACCGTAAAGGACGAACGCTGCACTGCCTGATGAGGGTCGGCCGAGGAGACATGGGCGCCATCGACGCCAACTGTCAGAGGGCTGTAAGTCATGTTTAAATCTTATATATGACAGTAACTATACAGAAAATAAACTTTCATTTGTCACAAGCGACAAGCTTTTGTTCTGAAGTTAATATTTTCTGTCTTGACAAGCAAACGTTGGTTCTTTTCCCCTGGTTGTCATGTTACACAGCACGTCATCATTTTGGTGCGGTGATCACATTTTGCTGTTGTCTTAAGCCGAGATGAGTTTAATTGGTTCAGTCTAATTAAAGTCTCATTTTTCAGGAATAAATAATCACGTCAAGTGAAACGAATTTCCAGTTTAAACGAAGAGGACGTTCTTGGTCGCAGCAGCAGTAGCAGCAGCAGCAGCGGCAGCAGCAGCAGCTCCCAGACGAGAGCTTCCAGTTGTTGTTGTTGTGTTGTTGTTGTTCTTTTGTCATTGATGTTGTTGTGTCTTCCATCCTCAGCTCCAGACTCTGATCCAGGAAGCCGACCCCGGAGCCGACTACCGCATCGACCGGGCGCTCAACGAAGCCTGTGAGTCTGTCATCCAGACCGCCTGCAAACACATCCGCAGCGGAGACCCCATGTGAGTCAAACACGATGGTCTTCTCTCTCCGTGGTAACTGTGTAGCACACGTGCTGTTTTCTGTTTCATGATTGTCTGTTACTTTGCATCGGTACATTTCAAAGCTCTTATTTAGAGGAAAGACAAAATTAAACATAAACTAATGTCACTTAATTACAATTACAAAAAAACTGACACAAAGGAGAGTTGTCATAAAGTTTGGTTGAATGCTTGTTAGAATCCATCCTAACATGACTTCATGAATTAGGCTGATTTAGTCGTTAAAGGGGTTAATTGTATTTTTATATTTATTTCTCCTGTAATTCTGTGGAGTATTTATATTTGTCATTTACACCTTTTTATGTGTTTTTTCTGTTATTCACTGCTGCAAAGATCCCAATTCAATCAGAGTCTGATTTAAAAAAAAAAAAAAAAAAAAAAAAAAAAAATCTAATCCAAAGTTAAAGCGTCAGAGTTCGGGTTGTCCACGGGCCACGATTGGTCCCCAGGCTTGGAAACCATTGAAGACCCCTGGTCTGAATAAAGATGAAAGTTTAAATATGCAGTTGCTGTACTTGTGCTGCTGCTCCTGCAGGATCCTGTCCTGTCTGATGGAGCATCTGTACACAGAGAAGATGGTGGAGGAGTGTGAGCACAGACTGCTGGAGCTGCAGTACTTTATCGCCAGAGACTGGAAGTAAGTCCTGCTGATGCTCCTTCTTCACAAGCTACAAAACCTGCAGCTTTAATTTCACTGACCTTTGATAAACCAAGTTTAAAGACTGATTTACAGCTCAGGAGCAAAACATTAAAGTCCTGTGAGATTAGAAACCAGCCGGTGCAGTGTTAATGTGTACTGTTAGCTGTGAGATTAGAAACCAGCCGGTGCAGTGTTAATGTGTACTGTTAGACAATTCTACCGTTTTTTTCCCCGTTAAAGGGTTTTTTGGGGAGTTTTTCCTGATCAGCTGTGAGGGTCATAAGGACAGAGGGATGTCGTATGCTGTAAAGCCCTGTGAGGCAAACTGTGATCTGTGATATTGGGCTTTATAAATAAAATTGATTGAATTTACCTGCATCACTTCCTGTGTTGTTTCCCAGGTTGGATCCCGTCTTATATAAGAAATGTCAGGGCGATGCCGCTCGGCTCTGCCACACTCATGGCTGGAACGAGACCAGCGAAATGATGCCACCTGGCGCCATTTTCTCCTGCCTGTACCGCCACGCCTACCGCTCTGTGGAGCAGGGACGGAGGGTGAGTCTCTTGAGCTTCTGTCCTCAGGACAGCACCATCACTGGAGGGTTTTTCCTGATATCTAAACCTTTTAAAGGGTCAGTTCACTCATACTTTCTTCGTCTACGTCTTCTATATCTGCTGCTGTGGGTTCTGCCACACACCACATACATCTCACTTGAAATAATCCTGGTTTTAATCATCAGTTTTCAGTCTGAGCTGGTTAAAACAACAGTAGTGTGGTCTGGGGATAAATCTTAAGGGTTTTTTTGTTTGTTTGTTTTGCTGTCTTTCTTTTTTTCTAAATACTGTGAGCACCACAAACCAAAGGCTGTTTACCTCTATCACACTGGAGTGGTGGCCAAAGCTGCTGAAATCTCAAAATAACAGATCGTTTTATAAACACTGGATGGCTAGCTACCACGTGGGGAAATTGTGTTGGTAAAATGTGGGTGTATTGACCCTTTTCCTCTTAGTTTAAAGTGTTGATCTGAGGTTTAAGGTCTTTTAAGCTCACCTGATGAGAGCAGCAGCCAAATGACAGGCCACTGATATACATGTGTATTTATACTGTCAGTGTGCAGAAGGAAATTAAAACTGCAAATATACAGGACGTCTGCGAACCTTCTCACTGACCAGAGAATATTCTCGTAGTTCCTCAGTGGGGAGTCTGAAGCAGAAACCCAGAGGTTGACTGTGAGTACGTCATGCTGCTGAACTGACGATGATGATGATGATAATCAAAGGAAACTGGACATGCCTGTCATGATGATTGGTGGTTTAAAGGGGGAAGTGATTGTGCTGTGTAATTCTTCTGTAATGGCGGTGCATGTGGGAGCTGAATGTGAAGAGTCATTGTGTGAGACGTGAAGTGAGCTGCTGAACTGTGATGTGAAGAATCGATGCAAATCTCCAATTATGGAAAACATGGTTCTGCTGATTAATCAACTGGAGCAAATGAAGTTCTTGATAATAATCAGATGTGTTGGCTGTTTCCTTGAAGTGATACTCCACTCAGGTATATTGTTTACACTCCTCTGAGTCCTTCATGAATAAAAGTGGTAGCGATGAGCTTGATTTCAAGTTTTTACCAGTTTTAATTACAGGGAAATTATCAAAACAAGTGCAGAAACCTCTTGAAAGATTATCTTTATATGCAGTCCATTTTATGTTCAGGATCTGTCAAACCAACACATTGTCACTCCGACGTCCTCACGCATTAACATTTGGTCCTGGACTTTCCACGTCCACATATGACGCGCAAGATGTTGGTTGTTAACGTTCTGGGACGCCGTGTCATTGTCTTCTTTCAAAATACACTTCTGTTTTCTCAAGAAATGTTCAGTTTGCAACAGTCTCTTTTAAAATAAACTCACAATGTTGGAACAACTCAGCGACTTGATGTGTGTTTTCCTTCAACAACACACACACGTGGTTGGGTTTAGGAAAAGAACAGAGTTTGGCTAAACAATCTTACAGGAAGCAAACACCAGCCTCCTGGGTGAAGGTTGGTGGTTGTTAGACCCATCCAACACCCCTCCCACCTTCCCACACTGTGTAGACTTTCGCCACCTTAACTTTAATTGTTGTCACGCTGTGTTTCCCTCGCCACCTCCAGGCGCTGTTAAATAATAACTGCAACTGGCCGCATATCATGCAGACCTGACAGGACGCTGCCTGCCAGTCACTGCCTAAGCACCTGATTTCAACGACTTTGGAGACCGAGTTGGTCTTGACTTGGGAATTGACTTCAGACTTGAGTTCAAAGCCTTGAGACTGACTTGTGACTTGCATAACAATGACTTGTTCCCACCTTTGAAAAAATGAGTATCTGAGGCAAAAAATAGTGCAAGTAAAAGTTGAAAGTTAGGGATTTAAAAAAAAAAGCAAAATATAATGCAGAATTTGTGGTTGACAGTTGATGAATAAAGTGAATTCACAGGGAGGGAGACCAGGCTCTTTAAACATCCATGTTTTCCAAAATATAGTTAAGTGTTGAGTTTGTTTGTTAAGGCCCGGTCACTACAGCTTTAAAAACGCTGACATTTTTCAGTTAACGTAATGAAATCACACAATTTGTGAATTCTCTCACGTAATGTTTTTGTGTCTTGAGTTTCAGGTTGAAAAAGGTTTGAAAATTTCTGGAAAATATCTTGAAATTTTACAAATTTTGTACAAGTTCAATATAGGGGTGTCACTTTTTAATAGTATTGACACTAACCGCAAATTTTTAAAATGAAATTTTGTTGTCACGTCAATAATATACAAGTTAATATGATATAAATAATCCAACGGCTCCAAAATAATTTCAGTTTCTTTGTGTTCTCGCTTTGTCTCCTTCCTCCAACACCGTCTGTTTGCCTTCTCACGCTCCCTTAAGTGTAAATACAATTTGTTTTTAGAGATGTTGTGCAGTTATGCCACCTCCCTACACTCCCTACAATTCATTTGTGAAAGAAGCAACAAAATGTTTAATACACCAAGTTAAAGATGAATTTTATTGATAGCATTGTTTATTAATTTGTATTTCAAAATTTCTGAAGATATCACAAAGATATCATCCCAAACTCTTTTGGCCGTGATTATCTGATGTTGGGATTTCTCCCATCACTTTTTTTAATTTCCCGTAAATTCCAATTAAATCACATGGAAAGTTTTCACCATGAATATTCCCAGAATTTTGCAACCCTAGTTGAGTTTGACTTTGTTGAATGATATACACATTTATGCCGCCACTGACCAACAGCAAGCTGCCCTCACAGTGACAACTTTTAAGACGGAAGACGGAGAGCTGCAGGAAGCTATCGTAGCTCATTAGCTGTGTCTCCTTCCAGTTTTATTGAAGCTCCACCTTCAGAGAAAAAGCAGAGGATAACAGTCCAGTGTAGAGTAAATGGGAAGAAACTCGAAAGTCTAACTGTGACTGATCAGCACTGGAATGCTAGCGTGTTAGCCATTAGCTCACCAGCTACAGTGGTAAAACAACTAGCCCTGCAATTAGTCACTACATCACCAAGTTTGTGGAGCACGTTTCAGGAGGCTCTGAAGCTCTGCTGGAAACTTTGTATTAATTATGACAAATAAGCCTCTTTCTTATATCTTTGCAACTGTCTAAAGAAACTAACTAACAAATCTACAACCTTAAAACAGCCACTTATCAAAGTACTAGGTAATAATCTGGAGTGCAGTATCACTTTAAGGCCTCATGGAACAACAACAGCTAGGTGTTTCTCTTGTCTCGTCTAACCCAATGTGGTCGTCCTTCTCCTGCAGCTCTCCAGAGACTGTAAGGTAGAGGTGCAGAGGATCCTCCACCAGAGGGCGCTGGACGTGAAGCTGGATCCCGAGCTCCAGAGACGATGTATGACCGACCTGGGGAAGTGGTGCAGCGAGAAGACGGAGGCCGGACAGGAGCTGGAGTGTCTGCAGGATCACCTGGAGGATCTGGTGTCTGACTGCAGAGACGTGGTGGGGAACCTGACAGAGCTGGAGTCAGAGGTAAGCACCACATCTGCTGCTACCCATGATGCAACACTCACAAACGATTTAGCAGCCAAGCACACATGAAGTAGAGAGTCATAGTTTCCTCTAGTCTAGTTTAGTTTAGTTTAGTTTAGTTTAGTTTAGTTAGAATTTCAACATAAAGATGTTTAATATTTTGTTCATTTTTGTCAGTCAACAGAAAATTACCTTCTTTTTTTAAAACAAAAAACAGGAATGTAAAGACCAACACTAAAAGACCAAAAGTAACACCTGAACCAAATTAATTTCATAACCTCCAGTCTTCTGGTTTCATGCTTTCCAACAGATTTTGGAAACTGTCTGAAGATTTGATCCCATTCAGAGGCAACAGCTGTTTGTCACTGTCCTTTGAACACCATGCATTTCCATATTTGGTGTTTTTAAATGTAGATAAACTGAGTGATTCAAGTTGAAACACAAAACTTTAAAATGTTTCCGAGTGGTATTGTTGCCGCCGGCATGGCAAGGACAACCGGTTTGCTTTCTCTTTTCCTCCGAGCGTAGCAATTAACAGCACAGGAGATGCTGCATTTAGTTGATCCACAATTACCTAGTTTGTTCCACCGTCCACCATTTCCTCAAATGGGGATAGTAACTTCCTGTTTTGGTTGCACAATGGTTGACGCACTTCCTTTGTGCCAGAAATGGAGCCTTCATGTTCCCATGAGATCGTATGCGGTGACAGAACTGCAGAGTGAAAGCGAGTTTTATAGTGATCTAAATGCTGAGTGTGTCGTCATTCTTCAGCCATTACACTGTGCAATCAACATTTAATTCATAATAAGTTCAAGCAAAACAAATTGTCAGTTTCCTCTTTAAACGTTTTAAGATAATTTATATATACAGTCAGGTCCATAATTATTTGGACAATGATACAGTTGTCGTCATTTTGGCTCTGTACACCACCACAATGGGTTTTAAATGAAACAATGAATACCTGCTTAAAGTGCAGACTCTCAGCTTTCATTTAAGGCTTTTTTCAAAAATGTAGTATGAACCGTGTAGGAATTACAACCATTTCT
>NC_065525.1:45689085-45711092 GCF_006386435.1 Epinephelus moara | reverse complement strand
CTACACGGTTCATACTACATTTTTGAAAAAAGCCTTAAATGAAAGCTGAGAGTCTGCACTTTAAGCAGGTATTCATTGTTTCATTTAAAACCCATTGTGGTGGTGTACAGAGCCAAAATGACGACAACTGTATCATTGTCCAAATATTTATGGACCTGACTGTATGTGTGTATATATATATATATATGTATATACACATATTTTTTGGTCTTTGATTTGATCTCCTTCATTTTACAGTTGTCTGCTCTTCAGCACAGTTCATCCGGTCAAAGTGAACTCTAACAGCTTCTGTCCAGAAGAGAAATCAAATTTTGATTAAAATGTCAAAACTGTCCAAAGCAGAAAACAAACAGGGTCATCCTTTAATTCAGTGGTTCCTAACTTCACTGGCTTGTGTCTCTTTGTAGCCAGTTATGACCTTAGTGTGAACAAGATTTCACTCGAGGAAGGAAGCAAAAAGTCATTTATTGTGAGAGAAATATATTTAATCTGGTGACCCTTCAGCTTTATCTTGGGGCCACCTGGTTGTGCTGTTCCAACTGAATCTAACCTCTGCAACACAATAATCTTCGTCCTGAGCTGACTGACATGATCTTCCTGAATCTTCTGTGTTCACAGCGTCTGTGTTTTTCTGTCCTCAGGATATTCAGATCGAGGCGCTGCTGATGCAAGCGTGTGAACCCGTCATCCAGACCCACTGCCATGTAAGTCTGATCCACCAACAGCTCTTTATAAACCCAGTTTGAACTCAGTGGAAGAAGTTTCAGAAAGGAACTGTTGCTCTGATTTAAGAAGGCTGAGAGTGTAAAAACTGGCTTCTAAAGCAAATTAATTCAGAAAAATGAGAAAAGCACAAAGTCAATCCTAACTGATCAATACTGACGATGCACCATGTACACGTTTGTGTTTTGTTTCTGCAGTGTACAAAAAGTGAACCTTCCTGAAGCAGCACACACGCGCACACACACACACACACACACACACACACACACACACACACACACACACACACATGTACATTAATTTACGTATCAGGGCTGGGCCGGTGTAAACATTTTCAAACTGGTTTAATATTATTAAGGGCTGGATTAGACCAGTGTACTGAATTATTCAGTCTGAATTACTTGTAAAAACATCTAATCATAACTGTTAACAGCATGAGGTTTAATATTCAGTAGGGCTGCTCAATCAGGGCAGAATGATAATCACAAGTATTATTGGTCAGTATTGAGATCAGGATTATTTAACATGACTACTCTTTGACCAAAGGCTCTTTCTCCCATCACCTTGACCTCAGGTGAACTAAACATACCACACCTGACAGAGAGCCAGTTCAGGCTGAAGGATTTGCGCTGGATTTATAACACAAGACAAAATAAAAGCTTCATTGTGAAACAGAATGTAGCTCAATTATCGTTTTATCTCACGTGTCTTGTTTTTGTAATCACTGGAAGACAAAATCATAATTGAAAATAAAATTTGACAACTTCCCCAGCCCCAATGTTTCATTACCAAATTTCAACCCCCCCTCTCTGTCTGTCTCTGTGTCTGTCTGTCTGTCTGTCTGTCTGTCTGTCTGTCTGTCAGGAGGTGGCTGATAACCAGATCAACACCGGTGACCTGATGGAGTGTTTGGTTCAGAACAAACACCAGAAGGAGATGAATGAGAAGTGTTCGGTGGGAGTGACACACTTCCAGCTGGTGAGCAGATGGATGACAAATGTGTTATCAAGATGTTTTTAGCTCAACGGAAACAAAATAAGAAGCTTTTTATATCAGCATGAGTTATGACACAAGTGGGCAGATATTTCACTACTTCTTTTCTTTTGACAAATGTTGAAATACGAATAATAAACAATACTCCAGTTTATTCTCTTCATGGTTTTAGCTCATTGAGTTATTGTAGACTCGCTGTGCAGTAGCATCAAAATGTCAGCATGTAGTACAATAAGTCTGCAGCATTATCTGATGAATGTATTACTAACAAGCTGCTCTGTCTGTCTGTCTGTCTGTCTGCAGATTCAGATCAAAGATTTTCGTTTCTCGTACAAGTTCAAGACGGCCTGCAAGGAGGACGTCCTCAAACTGTGTCCCAATATCAAGAAGAAGTAAGACTCATGAACACAAAACAGTGTCAGAGCTGATAGCACAGTCTATGGAAGCTCATGTCAACCAGTGTGATGAAAAAGAAAACAAACTGTAAGTAGGAATGTTGTGAGAACTGATACTTTGGTACCAAGTCCATGCCAACATTCTGAAAACATGACGGTACTTGTTTTTCTCCAGCACTGTCGGCAAATCTGCTTTTCCTAGGATGAGGAAGACATGAAACACCACACACTGTCTTGCCCTGACATTCTTACTTGAACTCTAAACAATCCCAGCCATACCTAACCCTAACCAACGACTAGGCCTGTCACGATAACAGATTTTGCTGGGCGATTGCGCCAGAAATTATTGCGATAAGCGATAATATTGTGTAATATTGTGCTTTTAAGACCGTTTTTATTATTGTTGGAATTTTGCTGTTTTTAGACCATTTTTTAAACTTATATAATGATAATAAAGGCATAATGATGCAGGTACACCCTCTTAAAGACAAATTAACATTTATTTAACAAGAATATTTAGGAATGCAAAAAAGAAAATTTAAATATCCGAAATGAATAAATAAATACAAAAAAATAGTCTGTCAGTCTCTCACTCTCAGGTGTGCAGTTAAGTTGGTCGTATTTGCCCTTTTTGTTGAGATGGTTTTAGAACAAACCCGGCGATTTCCCTGTCTTTCTCTTGCGCTCAACTCTCTTTTCTTCTCCGCCTCATCTCCCCCTCATGAAGATCGCACTGTGTGTGTGTGTGTGTGTAGCCTATAGCCCCGCCCCCCCACAGAGTCAAAGACACTCGATCACAAGAGCTTTCCCTCCGTTCATTACGCTGATGAACCAACTCACCTGGCTGCCAGACGATGCACGGCAGTGAACGCTCTTGTCGTCCAGTCTCTTTGGTGGAGAGAGACGAGGAAAACAAACACGCATGAATATGGCAATTAATCGCAGCCGGAAAAGTTACCGTCTCCCTTTTAATTTACCGTGCAGTTAACTGACTTATCGCGACAGGCCTACCAACGAAGCCAATAACTACCAGCGAGTCACAGGGAGAGCAGGGCGGGTCATGTCTATCGTAGGAAAAGAAAATATGCATACCATAGATGCTGGGGTTGCAGTTCTTGCAGACCTGACGGGGCAACATATAAACCTATGAGTGTTTTGGTGTGGCGTTAAAAGCCAAAGAAGCCAGACCTATCGCCATGGCACTGTCTCAGTGCTTGAGAAAGGTGTGAAATCACCAGTTCTGCTACAGTGGAAAAATGCTCTGGCTTGTTTGTGTTTCTTTAAACCAATCACAGTTGTCCTGGGCAGTGCTAAGCACAGGATGCAGTGTAGCGACTACTATCAATAAAAAAAAAAGCTGCTAAGAGGCTGAGTCGGCTCTTAACTGTGCCTCATTGAAAGAAATACATGTCCAAGTCCAACTTTGCGTTTTTATGGTGATATTTTAAACAAACAAACAAATACAACAACAAATATTGGAGCCAACACTCAACCTCTTTGTCTAAAGAATGGTCACGCCAGTGAATGAACAGGTAAAATAATGTGAAACCAATCCCCCACACCTGTGTCAATTACAACCGGAAGTGAAAGTGACCAAAAGAAGGTGTGCAGCCTAACAAATAATAAACAACAGAGGTTAAATATAGATTATGGCTCCTACACGCAGCAATAGTGCAGCTGCAAAGTCGAGCCATTTTGGTACTGATGTGAGTTTGTTGGGACCATCAAACTGCTCAGTGTTGGTGTTAGCGCTGCTGTTGTGTAGCTCGTGCACGGAGACAGCGGTAACAGAAAGTTAGCTGATCCAGCAGGGAGTCAGGACGCTTCAAGAATTCGCGAAAAGGATCGTATTCAGGTGAAAACAGATCAGCGTCAGGCATCCAAGTGTCTCAGTGCCCGAACAGCAGTGTCAAAGTGAAGAGCGCTCACTCTGCAGCAAAATATGTGGACCAAAACATCCACAGAAAAATACTGCGCACTAACTGACAAAGAAAAAAAAAAGACTGTGCAACTTGAAGCAGTCTCAGTTGACTAAGTGGTCTCCTACTGGTGATTTTTAGGGGGCAGTCCTACTCACCATTTAAGAAAAAAGAAATGCCAAATGTGTAGTGCTCGGCAGCTCGTCACACTGCTGGTGCATGTAGTAAATACACCATGTGCCTCAGGAAAAAAAACCCTTTGGTGGGCATGACCCCAAAGTCATTATAATGAGAACCTTTGTCAAGATAATAATTTAGTATCTCAAAATAATGAGACTCTTTTTAGCTGATTATTTTGAGCTAGTTTGTTATTATAACAATTTAAAGCATCTTTTTTCATCACAAGGCCAAATGTTCCGCTTTTTCCCCTCTCACTGGCACTAATGGGCTTCCATAATAATCTGCTCTTTATACCTGCAGCAAGAAAATGACCACTTACTTCCACCATGTTATCAGATATAGAACAAAACTATCCAAACTAAAAAAGGTGGAGTTGCTAACGAGCTGTCGGCTTCATCTCTCAGTCTCAAGTCTGAAAGCTGGTCAGTGGACCTTTGGGAAGAGTGTTGTGTTACAAAATATTCTGAGCTCAGAGGTGGAAAATGAACGTTCATGCTCAACTTTTTCCAGGTGTTTTTGTAAATGATGGCGGGTCAGTTCACTTTCCTAAAACTCCTCCTGAGGTTTTCAGCTCTCTGTGTTTCAGAGGAAGACTGGTGACTGGTGACTGGATTATAATGTCAGCTGCCAACACACTTTTTCCACCCAGCCGTCCTGCAAACACTGAGCAAGGTTTTGAAATATGTGATAGAGGATGTGTTTAGGTTTGAAAAAAATAATAATCTGACCTCTTGGATGTTAAAAACACGTCTGCAGTTTGGAGCAGCAGTGAAATTCACAGCTGAGCAACAAACAGACTCTCCCATCTCCAGCGAGGCGTAAATGTGATGTTGACATTTTGTTCAGAGTGTAAGTCGGACTGGGTGTGTGAGCTCGTGTCTTTCTGTCGTTCAGGGTGGACGTCGTGATCTGCCTCAGCACCACGGTGAGGAACGACACCCTGCAGGACGTCAAGGAGCAGCGAGTGTCCATCAAGTGTCGTAAACAGCTGCGGGTGGAGGAGGTGGAGATGGTACGTTCACTGACACAGTTCACAAACACACAGCACAGAGCGCAGCCAGTCAGCGCTCCATCCACTGTAACATCTCATTAGTTTCCAAAGAGACTCACTGTCACTTAGAGACAGGAAGTCTGAATGTCTCACAACAGTCCGCCATGTTACCGGACACATGTTTCCTTTTTTTTTATAATCTAAAAGAACAAATTAAAGACCAGCCTCCACTCGTCTGGTTTCAGGCTCCACCGTGTGTTTGAATCTGGCTGCAGGGATTTATTCACATTCATACACGGTCAACATTGTGTCACTGTCCCACGCATTTCCAAATTTGGTGTTTCTCAATGAAACACTGACGGATTAAATGTTTCTTCAATGGGCTGAGAAAATCCTCCGGCTTATGTAACATACACCATTTAAAAACTCATCGGTCGATCTGAAAGATGCCTCGTCACAAAGCTGAAAACAGCTGATGAAAAGTTGGTATTTTGGGCAGCTGTGTCTCAGGAGGTAGAGCGGGTCGTCTGCTGCTCACAGTGTTGGAGAGCCTGTGTGGGAGCTGCCTGCCTTCCATGTGAATGAGCAGCAGAAACCTTGTAAAGAAAGTGCTGTATAAATGAAGCCATTTATCTTTGGGACACATGTTTTTCACAGGATAGCAACCAGATTGGTCACTGATGTTGCTTCATCAGTTGATTCTCATGTTCCAGTTCATCCCAAAGGTGTTAAGGGGGGGTCAGAGGTCAGAGCTCCAGTCACTGTATGGAGCTGGCTTTGTGTACAGAGACACTGACTACATGTACACACACAAAATATGACATGTTTTGCCCTTCTTCTGAAAAAGACACTATTTGTATTAAACTGTTTACACGGTTAAGGAAAATGAATATTCCACTAATCCTCCTGTTTACATGCAGTCATACACACTCTGATTAACGTGCCCTAATATGTCGTTTATCACATCAACATCTAGAAATGCTAAACAGCTGGAGCTGCTTGTCATTTTGTTTCCTTGCATCAAAATAAGATTTTTTTCAGAGTTTTCTACGGGTGGCAGCCCTGCTGATATCTGTCTTTTCATAATGTTTAAAAGCAGATGAGTTTCACCCTCACACCAGAAACTTGGGTTCGTCTTTTGGCCATGCATCTCTGCTCAGCCTTGCAGGCGAGCGCTGGCGAGTTGGTTTGTGTTCAGCAAATCCATGGCAACGCACAGAGCTGACGTGAAACAGACAAGAAGCCGTGTGTTGCAAACTGTTGTAAAAACCCCAGTTGAGATGCATATTGCAACTTCGCTGTAGACATGTCCAAATAATGCTCTGAAATCCTGAGTAATATTAGCATGTCCCAAATGTCTTAATCAGGAAATGCTAAATTTGGTAGAAGGCCAAATTCTCATGACCCACAGCAAATTCAGGATATGGTCGGAATTATGGTTTAATGTTGGTGTGCATGTAATCGTAGCTGTTGTTATGTTGAAACAGGAAAGGAACAAACACAAACTACCGACACAAAGAGCAATATTATCCTAAATATTCTTGTATGCTGTAGCATCAAAAATTTCCTGTTTTTGATTTTGTAAAAACTGTCCTATACACCACTGGCTGTATACTTTTGGTCATATAATGAATTAACAGCATTCAAACCTTTATTTGAGTTTATTTTGTTTTATATTATTTGTTTATTTTATTTTAAGTTTTTTCCTTCATTCTATAGCTGCCCAGCAGTGTTGAGTGTCAAACCTGAACCTTCAAAATGTTGTGGAGGTCAAAAATGCTATTTTGATGAAGGTTTCTGCATGAGCACATTGCAACATTAACTGCTGAATGAGCATCTCCATTTGAGAGCGCTGATGGAGCCGACCTTAAAGACCGTGAATTCTAAAAGTTGCATAATATTGTAATTATTTTCTAGCTGTGATCAGACAGACTTTTATCACAGTTAAAAGCCGTCAGAGAGGAGCTTTGTGCTTCAGCAGCACTTAAATAAAATCCCTTATTATTATCACATCATTGTATAAACCCTTGAGTGCTCTCAGAGAAAATGTTCTTTAAGATCATTTATGAAACAAATCAAGTCGGATGAACAGAAAGCAGTTAATCTGAAGTGTGTGAATTATGTATATTTCTATTGCGTGCGTGTGTGTTGGGTTTATAGGAACAACAAGAGAAATCGCACACAGAGGTTCAGTGTGTTTGATGTGGAGCTTCTTACACAGCAGACTGACTAACGTACCATTCAAACATTTATAAAACCTCAGCAGGCCAACAGCAAACACTTCTTTTTCTGCTCTTCTCGTCTGAGCTCTTGATCTCTCTTGAGACACTCGCTGAAGCCCGTCAGTTTCTTTTTTCTCTCTACTGCACATATTAAAAGTGTCTGTGTTTTTCTTTACGTCTGTGTTTTCTGTAAATCCACTAAACCTTCCCCTGAATCTGTGCAGTCAGAGGACATCCGCCTGGAGCCGGAGCTGTTCGAGTCCTGCAAGCTGGACATCAACAGACTGTGTCAGAACGTGGCCTTTGGCAACGCACAGGTCAGCAGCTACACACAAACACACACCTCTTTTTCAGTCACTGTACCTCTACAGCAGTTTGGAAAAGACGCTGAGTTTTGTCTAAAAAGTATTTTGGTAATTGCTCCAAAATGTCAGACATGTCAGAGTGATGTAATCAGGTGTGAACCCAGGGTGACAGTATAATTAGCTGTTAGCTGTAGTGTTCTGTTCAACAGATTAAATGCTGGGAAACATTTTCCATCAGTTCAAGAAACAAAAGTTTTTGCAGTACAGACCACAAACTGTAGAGTAACTGTCAGTGCCCTAAACGTCCAGCAGGTGGCAGGTTTGTTCAGGCATCAGTGCAGCATCATGCATCATTGTTTCCTCTGAGCCCACAGGAGAGACCGTTACCTTTTTTCATCACCACTTTTGGCCACGCTGAGTCAAGCCATGCTGCGCCCATTTGTTTTTCCATTATCAGTTTGCAAATAAGACTTAATTGTGCTCAAGAACGCAGCATTACCTTTGAAACTGAATCTTGAGAAGAGAAGATCCTGCACACTGCTCCTGCTCAGCATCACACTTCATTGATCACACTTTCTTAATGAAGATCCAGAGGACCAGAAACATGAGTGTGATCAATAGATTGTGATTGTGATGCTCTTCTCCCGAAACTCAAGTGATACTTTCCAGCACACCTGCATCTGAGATAGTTGTATGTGCCAACATCTCGTGGTGAAAAATCTTCTTTAGAGCCAGTTGTAGCTGTGACCTCTGATATATAACAGTCTGATTCTCTCTCTTTCATGTAGGTTATCGAGTGTCTGAAGGAGAACAAGCGTCAGCTCACTCAGCGTTGCCACCAGCGAATCTTCAAGCTGCAGGAGGTGGAGATGGTTGATCCTGAACTGGACTACCAGCTGATGAGAGTCTGCAAGCATATGATCAGGGTAGGCCAGTACAACCAGCACCACATGATCAGAGTAGGCCAGTACAACCAGCACCACATGATCAGGGTAGGCCAGTACAACCAGCACCACATGATCAGAGTAGGCCAGTCAAACCAGCACCACATGATCAGAGTAGGCCAGTACAACCAGCACCACATGATCAGGGTAGGCCAGTAGGCCAGTACAACCAGCACCACATGATCAGGGTAGGCCAGTACAACCAGCACTACATGATCACTTAAGGGTTTGAACCTGGCTTTAATATGTCGTCACAGTAATTCCATAAAACAAAGTGATCGATGAGACTAAAGCACAGTACGGATCAAACAGTGAAGTGTGTCAGTGTGTTTGTGTGTTTGCAACTGCATCTTTGTGTGACTGTGCATTCCAGCGGTTCTGTACGGAGTCGGAGGGAAAGAACGTTCTTCAGTGTCTGAAACAGAACAAGAACAGCGAGCTGATGGATCCTAAATGTAAACAGATGATCACCAAGAGACAGATCACCCAGAACACAGGTACACACACACACACACACACACACACACACACTCAACTAAATACATCATACTTTTACCTAATAACCACAAGTACATCTACTAAAAGTCGTGTGTGTGTGTGTGTGTGTGTGTGTGTGTGTTTAGACTACAGGCTGAACCCGGTGCTGAGGAAGGCCTGTAAAGCCGACATCCCAAAGTTCTGTCAGCCAATCCTGAACAAGGCGTCTGCGGACAGCGAGCTGGAGGGTCAGGTCATCTCCTGCCTCAAACTGAAATACGCCGACCAGGTCAGACCCTTTGTCTTCACTGTAACAACACGTCCAAGAGTTAGTTTAGAGAGCGCCACCTCACTTCCTCTTTCTCTGTTCTTTAACACCGAGGGTTTCTGTCATCAGTCTGAAGCGTCTCACTGAAGTTTCCTGTTCATATTCTGAGATAGATCAATATCAGCTGCAGTTTCGTCGGCAGTTAGGAGGCAGTTTACAGAGTGTCCCTGTTAAGAAGCAAATCTTAACCCTGAAACATCTCTGGTTCAACTCCCGCTGGCGCAGTCACATGCGTCTCTCCTCGTGTTTCATGTCTGCCCACCAAAATAAAATAGAAACCTCCTGGGAGTGCAAATGAAATCCTTAGAATAAAGATATATGTCACTGTTTTTAAAGATGGAAACCATTTTATCTTGGACAGCTGTTCAGGATGAAATTATTGTTATAATATTGAAACTTAAAGTTAGTGCGTGAGAAGAGGTTTGTGTGTACATACAGATATGAAGTGTTGATACTGTTTATACTGAATATGAAATCATTCAGTGCATCTAAAATCAAGACGTCCTAAAGACAGTCAGCCTGTAAGGTCATATAGATGTTCATGCGTGTGTGTGTGTGTGTGTGTGTGTGTGTGTGTGTGTGTGTTGTGACAGCGTTTGTCTCCAGACTGTGAGGCTCAGATCCAGATCATCCTGCAGGAGTCGGCGCTGGACTACAGACTCGACCCTCAGCTGCAGATCCACTGCACACAGGAGGTTCGCACATTCATGCTTCCTTACAAACACACGCGCTCTGAAAGTCTCACTGTGAATTATGAGGCTCAGTTTTAAGAAGCAAAAGAAATTAAGTTTTAATGACCTTTTATTTTTATTTAATCTTTCATTTTGATTTTTGATTCCAGGTTAGTTTTAGAAATGCTGAGATTTTAGTTCAGTTTTTATTTAGTTCTGGGTTTTTAAGTGTGGTGATGAAAACTTTGATTAATAGTTGTTCTCCCTGCAACTTCAGCCATTTTTAGAAAACCTTGTTTGCATATCAAGCTTTTTCCTTTTCGTTTATTTCCTTGGGGTTTTATGTCAGCTGGCATCCTCTGTGTTGCATCGCCACCACCTTCAGTCACTACTTTAGGACTCCAAACAAAACAGGACATTTAAGTTTCGTGTTTTTGAAGACTGGTGTTTTTATTTTGTTTCAGTAAAAAAAAAAAAAACATTTCAACTGCTAGTTATAATTTCAGTCTTAGATTTTGTTAACTATAAACTGCTCTTCAGATATTTTGATTTTGCCACAGCAGCTGCCAAAAAGTTTCATTCAGTGAAAAAGACTGAGTCTTATTGTCTGTATTTTTTTAACTTCTAAAAACATGTTCTCAGTTCGTCATCTATCAGCTTGTGTCTGGCATTATTTCTGTTTAGTACAGAAAATTGAATTATGTAAAGATTCTTGTGTATTAACTGTGTAAGTGTTGCACCATTAACATCAGATCATGGAGAATTCTTTATATTATAAGTACTGAATTACGGAGGACTGGACTCACCTGGAATCTAACATGTGTTGTAATGCAGTCCTCTGGCCAGCAGGGGGCGACGATGGCTTGATAATTAGCAGAGGAGAATAAATCTGCTGCTTTCAGTGGTACAGTAGTTTAGGTGAAAGCAGCTGGTGTGTTTGGCTACGGGGACTCTCAAACAGATACATCCAGTGATTATATGTTCACTTCCTTCAGATTTTAAATTTGATCACATCTGGAGACGTTAAAACTTTTGTTAAGACTTGAAAACCGTCTTGAAATCTTCATTTTTTTATCATCATTCTGACAGAGATTTGGTTTGCAGGCATTAAATGCACAAAATCATGGAGGCAAGGCAAATCTAAACATAT
This sequence comes from Epinephelus moara, assembly GCF_006386435.1. NCBI lineage: Eukaryota > Metazoa > Chordata > Actinopteri > Perciformes > Serranidae > Epinephelus > Epinephelus moara. The sequence continues at coordinate 45,699,794 of NC_065525.1, read as the reverse complement.
AAAAACTAATGATATGAAAATCTAATGTAAATAATATAAATAAAAACAGTGTCAGTTGAGCTCCTTCATGCACACTGATCCCCGTGGAGCTGCTGATCCTACATTCTGTCAAACCATGTTGAATTAACGCAGACTGATCCTGATGAAACCTGACGAGTGGAAATTAGTACAGCTGATGCCACTAATATGCAAATTATCACAAGATGTCATCTGGCTGAGTGGAACATTTAATAACTGCTGAGAAGTCCGTTTCTGACGATTTATTTTCAGTGTGAAAATTAAGATAACACACGTCCGACTCAGAGCTCAGAGCTCAGCCATGCTCACAGGGAGCAGGTTGTGGCTCGGTGTCTTGCTCAGAGGCACGCTGGCAGCTCACACAGATGTTATTGACTATGTGTGTGTTTTCAGATTTCCAGGCTGTGTCCGGAGGAAGCAGCAGCTCAGGAGCAGACGGGGCAGGTGGAGGAGTGTCTGAAGGTCAACCTGCTGAAGATCAAACAGGAAGGATGTAAGAAGGTAAAGAAAGTCACTGCTGCCTTCGCTGACCACTGAGGGGGAGAGGAAATCACAGCATCTTCACACAATTTATTTTAATTTTAAAACACAACTGTTTCCTCCACTGGCACGGTGAGGGGGTTAACGTAGTTTACATTACCCATCAGTCAGGAGCTAAATGCCAGACTCTTGGCAGTGCCACCAGGATTTCAGGATCGCAACAGTTAAAGCAAATTCAGCCCGTCCCCATGAATTCCGTGTGACCGTGCAATTTTCTCCGATCGTAGCAGCATTTAGTGCATTTAAAAAAAACAATTTAAAATAATGTAGTTGAAAAAACAACAGTAATTTTTAAAACTTAAAGAAAAACAAAAACACCTATAAATATATAGGTCAGCTGTCATCTGGCATTTCAGGCTGCAACAATCACAAAACAACCCGTGAAATCCTGGAGGGGCCGACTGATGTAAACCTTCTCATCTTTTTCTCTTCATCCTTTTCCTCCTCTTCTTCAATCCTCTGTATCCCCCCCATCTCTCCTCCTCCTCCTCCTCCTCCTCCTGCAGGAGGTGTTGAACATGCTAAAGGAGAGTAAGGCGGACATCTTCGTCGACCCCGTCCTCCACACAGCCTGCGCTCTGGACATCAAACATCAGTGTGCAGCGATCCCACCTGGCAGAGGGCGCCGTGAGTCCACGAACACACACACACACGAACACACACACCTCAGCTGAAAATTAAATAGAGCTAGTGATAATAACCTGAAATAAAAATGCAGAAAATCTTTATCTGCGTGTTTTGTACGATGGAATTTTAATTTAAACTCCTAAAAAATGAAGAACAATAAAAAGAAGCGTGATTGCAACTAAAATTTGATTCTTTATTTTACATTTAAATAGGTTTGTAATTCCAAAGATTCTCCACAGAAAATGATTTTCAGTTTTAGATTTAGGATTTTTTTTCTCTTTATTAACACACATCAAGTCTGTAAACATTATTTTAATGTTTTTAGTTTCAGTTTATTAGAATATTAATTGACATGTTTGTTTAATTTGTTAAAACTAAGACATATTAGAAACTATATAACAAAGATTAAATATCTTCTAACCGTCGTCTCTGAATCGTCAGACCTCAAATACAACGCAGCCACAAACCAAACTTAAATTCCTAAACTTGTTGTGTTGTTTCCTCAGAGATGTCGTGCCTGATGGAGGCGCTGCAGGACAAACGTGTTCGTCTGCAGCCGGAGTGCAAGAAGAGACTTCAGGATCGCATCGACATGTGGAGCTACGCCGCCAAGGTACGACCAAAGGGAGCTTTATTTTGAAACTCAAGTGACCTTAGGCAAAATCAAGCGTAAAGAGGCCTCTAGTTTGAAATTGAAAAGGTTCATAGCTTCTGACTAAAGTTTTCCTTTATTTTGAAACCGATTGAACTATACATAGTTTGTTCTAAAGGGTCGTTTATTTTGGAACTGATGAATGAGTTGCATGAAATCAATCTCAAATGGGCTTTCAATTTGAAATTGAGTTAGCAAGCTGTGTAAATCAAGTTTAAAGAGGCCTTTATTTTGAAATTAAGTGAACAAACTAAATAAAATCAGTCTTTAATGGGCTTGAGTTAACAAAGCTGTATAAAATGAATCTGAAATGGGCTTTGATTTGAAATTTAGTTAACAAGCTGTATAAAAACAGTCTTAATGTGGCTTTTAGTTTGAAATTGAGGTAACAAGCTCTAAAAACAGTAATAGACGGGCTTTTAAGTTGAAATTGAGTTAGCAAGATGTGTAAATCCAGTGACCTTTATTTTGAAGTCGAGTTAACAAGCTGTATCATATCAGTCTTAAATAGGCTTTTAATTTGTAATTGAGATAACCGGGTATATAAAATCAGTATTAAATTAGCTTTTAATCTGAAATTGACTTAACAGGCTGTATACAGTCTAGCTAAAACAGGCTATTGGTTTGAAATTCATCATCTGACTAAAGGATCCTTTATTTTGAAAAATTATCTAGTTCACTTTTATTTTTTAATGTATGAATGAGCTGCATAAAGTCAGTTTTAAATGGGCTTTTAATTTGAAATTGAGTTAACAAGCTATATCAAAATCTTGTCTAATAGGGCTTTTATTTTGGAAGTCATTATGTTAGCTGCATGAAGTGGACTGCTGTGACATATGTCCTCACCTCCTGTCAGGTGGCTCCCGCTGAGGGCTTCTCGGACCTGGCCATGCAGGTGATGACATCACCGTCCAAGAACTACATCCTGACTGTGATTGGTGCAGGCGTGGCGCTGCTCTTCATGATGGGGCTGCTCTGTGGCAGATTCACCAAACGCGTCACTCAGGAGCTGAAGGACAGGTAGACCCCGCCCACTCTGGGGTCAGGACACACCCACAGGAGAAACGACCACCTCCCCCTCTTCATTTACCTCCTCTCCTCCACCTTCACCTCCCACTTCAGTCCTCCTCACCACTTCATTTACAAACTCCCTCTGCCTCTTCTTCCATCGCTGGAATGACATCACCCACAATCCTGCAGACGAACGTGGGCTTGATCAGTGACTCACCTGCTCTTCCTCTACACAAGCCCCGCCTACTCCCTGGGAGGCCACACCCCTCTCTTTTTCTTTTTCTTCTTTTCCTTCTGAGCTTCGATCCAGAGCGCCGGGTCCTCCTGCAGTTTAACCCGCACTCACCTGATGTAGATGCAGTATAATTACTCTGCTTCTTTTTTTTTTTTTTTTTTTTCCTGCCCTTCGTTGTGGGCCGAGGGGTGGTGGGAGGGTGAGGAGAGGGGGAGGGGTGGGGGTTGTAAGGATACGGGGTCAGAGGTCAAGATATGGAGGCGAAGGAGGTGAATGGATCATAATAAGTGTAAATGTGTAGAAAGTGGGAAATGCTCATGTATAGAGCAGTTTAATGACTCCAGTATTTTAATGACTTAAGTGTGTGTGTGTGTGTGTGTGTGTGTGTGTGTGTGTGTGTGTGTGTGTGTGTGTGTGTGTGCGAGCGTGCGTGCGTGCGTGCGTGTGTGCGTGTGTGCGTGCACGTGTGTGTGTGTAAATGAAACTGTCTTTCTATCACCATATTGTTCTAGTTTGTCCTGCTAAACGGTTTTCGGGGGTTGTTTTGGATCTGGATATATCTTCTTTTCTTTCGTTTTGCTGATGTGTGTGTTAGTTAGATTTTATCGCCATGGGACTGCCAGGCGGGCGGCGCCAACCAGCCAGCCCTCCACCGAGCCACAGATAAGATGAAGAGAGGTGGAGGGAGGAGGGGGGACACATCACAAACACTCCCAGCCGGCTCGCTGAAAGCTCTTCTTGCAGCAGGAATTATTTGTGGATATTTTTATTTTACTCTTTCTGAAACAGCAGACCTGGCAACCTCAGCTCTCCTCTAATGCAGTCCGATACTTTTTTTGTTTTAAGATTTGTTTTTCCTAGCCCAACCTATGCCATAAACACACCACGCTCGTCTACCTGCTGCTCCCAGCGTAGCCAATGTTCACCGCTCCAGCAGCTCGTTGGGACGTTTGTTTGGCAGCACGCTGTGACACAGAGTCAGGAGTCGTGCCAGCCTGATCCAGGACTGGGCGGAGCAGAAAGACTGGGCGGAGCAGAAAGACTGGGCTTCTTTTTTTGTTATTATTCTTTTTTTTTGGCCCCCAGTCATGAACTCGCAGAGCGGCTGTTGGTATCGCGCTGGTTGGTACGTAAAAAGCTGAGAGCAATGCAGGAATTAAAAAAAATAAAGAAATGAAAAAGGTTCTAGATTATTATAGAGATGTGAACATTTTGTGTAAAGATGATACTGGAATCATTGCACATTTTTCGTTCTTTTTTTTATATCTATAAATATATATATATTGTTTTGTCATAGCCTTATTTATTTGTTTACTAATGGTCAAAGTTTTTTTTTTTTTTTTCTATGATTTGAATGTTCTCTGGTTGCCTTTTCTCCAGCAAGCGAGCGTCCCTCTTTCCTGCAGGGGGAGGGAGGGAGGATATGGGGGAGGACGCAGGCGGCGAAGGTTCGGCCTCCTCTGGGCATCAACCTGCTCCAGCAGCTGATTGTTTCACGTGTGGCAGTGAACGCCTCTCTGATGGGCGGTTAGGTTTCATGAAGTCAGCAGCACATTGAGCCTGATTTATGGCAGAGTGCGCACAACACCTTTAACGAGTGTCGCTCAACAGAAATCAAAGAGCTGTGTGGCATTTTCAGTTCATGCTTTGGCGAAAGATTAAAGTCGTCTTCAGAAATATAAGAATGTTTGTGTCCGTTCCCTCAGAATGAGGTGTGTATGTCTACACAGGGAGCAGGTCCTTGTTTATGGAGATCGCCATGTTGCACCGCCATGTTTGTACAGTAGCCCAGGACAGACAAACCAGACACTGGGTCTAGACAGAGACATTAGTGTTTTTTCAAGTCAGCCACTGTAGTTAGAAGCGCCTCGAGAATGTCAGAGAACCTCTGATTTGTAACGTGAAAGTGTTTTATTCAGTGTTTTTGCCGGTTTAAATCAGTTGGTCCGTTTGTTTCGGAGAGGAAGAGACCTCTGTGGATCTTTCAGCTCCTGGTCAAATCCTCCTGAACAATGAACACTGAAGGAATTCTAACCAGGAGAAGTTTCAGCTGGTTGCAATGTGCAGTCCTCACCACTAGATGCCACTAAATGCCCCTGAAGCTTACACACTGTTTCTTTAATTTTACTTAGAAGACAACAGGAACATAAGAAAAGAGGATGTTCAGTGCATCCATTGAACCAATCAGTGAGTTGAAGGGTGAAAATGTTTTGGTCCAGCAAACGCAGGACATGGACGAGGAGACGTCAGGTATTTTTGGATGTCTGCCAACTGTTCTGCTAATCTGGTCAGCCCTGAGATGGTCCTTTGTCGCTCGCGCTGAGACACACAACACTGCAGCAGATGTTTCAGAGAGGCTCGCCGTGACCACCACAGTACATTTCGTGACAAAATATGACGTCTGCAACACAACATTCTCCAGGTGCACAACATAAAAGAGACACGGCATCTGAGTTTGTGCATCAGTATCTGTCATGTGATGATTCTTTGGGGATGACCACTGGTGCTGTCACGCACCATCAAAGCTGATGAGTGATGTTGATATGAATGGGACGAGGGTTCAGTTCATGGAGCAACATCTGTTGGACACAGACAGAAAACAGTTTTACTGTAACATGGCTTTTGAAGACACAAATATTAGGGATGGAAACTGAGGAGATGTTGGGTCAAAATGAGGTAGTGCTGAAAACTGTACAAAGAAAATCAATATTAATTTCACCAGTTAAACATTTGCAGGAACAGTGAACTCACTGAGCAACAGAGATTTGGGACATTACGATTGTTTCAAAGGTGCTGTTTAATTTGGAACAGGTCACAGATTCATTTTCATTTAGGTTTTCTTGGAGAGATAAAAAAAATCCACTAAACCTGCCTGATGTTATTATAACATTATTATATCACCCTCAGTAACAAACATGCTGCCCCGTTGGGAAGCAGCTGCACTTGTGCAAAGAGTGTGGGATACATTGCACTCCTGGAATTTGAGCCCATGTTGTGAAGGAAGATGTTTGAGCATCTTGATGATCATTTTAAAGACGTTACAAGCAGCTCTGTTGTCGTCTTTCTTCTTGAAGTGAAGTCACGCTTTGGATCATTTCTTTCTCGCCACCATGACTTTTTCTTTCTGTATGTTTCCAGCAGCGTAGACGCAACCCAGTCACCAGAGTAAATGTAGACATTGTACGTTTCTGCAGCGGGCACGTTCCATTTCTACGTTAATATGTAGCGGACCAGTGAAACTTTACGTTTGGAGAATGGAGACTGACTTTGTCAACGCTGTGGTTAATGTTTGGTGTAGTTCAGGCACAAAAAGCATTGATGACAGGAATGGAGCTGGGAGGTTAATGATTCTGATGGATCGGACAATTTTGAACCAGTTCCCATCCCCAATAATTCTCAGTAAGGATACCTCTCTGTGTTTAACCTGATTATGAAATGATGGATCATTTTTCTTTCTGTAGTCCAGCCCAAACTGAACCAAACCACAGGTGAAGGAAACCAAAATTCAACATGTTGTCATGTTGTCTCAAATCACAGGTCTTTGTAGTTTCTTTCTGCTTCGTCACGTCGGTGCCAAGTAAACGATCTCGGATGTGAGCAGAGAAAAGAGAAACACGCACAAAACAAAGACCAGGAAAACCCAAACTGGACGACAAACTAAAGAAACGTAACAAAATGATTTAAGCTCAAAGCTCCACTTGTTGGCTTCCTGCGGGGGCTTGGTTGCACCTCATGGTCGTCTTCAGTGAGCTGGTGTTTGACTTGTGTCTGAAAGCAGAGCGACTTGTCTCTGGATCTGGTTCGTCAGATGTGTCTCTGCTCAGCCTGCAGGTTGATGCCGGAGGATGAAGGCGGTCGAGGTTTCGGTGTATTCGGACGTAGGAGAGTCGCAGTGTTGTCGAGCTTTTTGGTCTCGGTGTGAAGACGGAATGGAAATGTTCCAAAAGGTTCGGCTCAGAAACACTGAATGAGCGCGCGTCCTCTCCCAGCTCGAGCCCATCATGTGTACATGTGTACTATACTGAGTGATGACATACTGTAAACTACGTACCGTGCAGTCCGCCTGTACTGTTAATTTTTTTTCTAACTGTTGAAGCTTGGTGTGGTGAGCGCTGCCCTCCCTGCTTGTAAATGAGACGTCCTGATTCGTTGAACTGCCTTCACTTTTTTTCTCCATCTGACGTCGGTTTATCAAAGCGTGCCTACTCGCCGTCCCACCGGGGGACCCCGCTGTACAGAACATCCCAGAAGCCCCTGCAGCACCCAGCAGAGGAGCACGTGGGCGTGTGTGTGTGTGTGTGTGTGTGTGTGTGTGTGTGTGTGTGTGTGTTGCCCACAGATGCTGGACTGCGAGTGCGATCTCCGGTCGGTTCCTCGCTGTTGTCGTCGTCCCGAGCGATGATGACTAGAACATTTTTTATTTTAAGTTTGTGATGATAAAGATCTTTTTGTAAACGATGTTTTGTGTCTGAATCCACGGAGCTCCTCATCATCTGATTTATTTTCCCACTTTTCTTTTTTGTTTTTTCTTTTTGTTGTTCTGTACAGATGAGAATTGGACAGTTTGTTAATAATAATAAAGTCTGCAAGGTTTCTATTCTGTTGTCCCGTCTGTTTATTATAAAACTGTCTTTAAAATGTTTCTTCTTGTCACAAATCTCTTGTTGAGACTCAAACCAACAGCGAATGTTTCGACTAACAAAGTGTGTGTCTCTACAGCCTGATATTAAAACACATCTGGTGTGCCAAATCATCTCGTTCACAACAATACCAGTACGAGTTCTAATACGATATAAAAAATTCATATCGTGATACTCGCAGTATTTCGACTTGTTGACATATTGACATCATACTGTTACCCACGGCAACAACAATCATGGCTGAAAGTGAAATTATTAGTGACTCCTTGGTGGATCCAAAAAGAGGAGCAGCTTCAGTAGTGTGGAATAAACTGTGTCGTCCTGAATGTTTTACTTCTCTTAGCACTCAGAGGGAACTCATTCAGCGGCTCCTCTGGCAGCAGCACAGCGGAGTCAGTGTTGTCAAGTGATTTTGTCATAAACCTTTGGTGATGTAGACCTACGTGAAAAAACTCCATATATGTGACTGTGTGATAGTTGTGGTATCATAACAGCCTGTCACAGGTTACAGCCTGATGATTAGAGGAGAAGTGGCAGAGCATAAAATGTGTCAATGTGATGTTTTGTTTTCTGTCACGTATCTTCATGTATGCCCGCCAGCTGAAGTTATATTTGAAGAGAGTTTGAATCTTAAATGTTTGGAAAAAACACCGGGCAACAACCCACCTGCCCCACTTGGACTTTTGTCACCTTAACTTTCGTTCTTGTCTCGCTGTGTTTCCCCCTGACGACGCCGAGTTCGGTGAAACTATATAGCAAGTGGCTGCATATCATGCCGATGTGAAAGAATGGCTTTGTGCGCCTGTGTCTGACGCCACAAGTCATTGCCCAAGTTCTGGATTTTGACAAAGCCGTCCTCACATCCTGTCGGATTGTAAAGTCAAACCCTGTTCCATTTTTCTCTAAAGCTAACCAAGTACTTTTATTGTTGAAGGATAAAAAAAAGTGAATCTGCAGTGTTGTACCGACGTAGTGCTTTTATTTTGAAAGAGACTGTATCAAACTGTACATTTCCTGTGAAAACAGAAGTGTATTTTGAAAACAGACAATGCATGTAACAGGCTGAAGTTGACACGGCGTCCCAGAACGTCAACAACCAACACACCCAGGGTACCTTGGACGTCATATGTGGACGTGGAAAGTCCATGACCAAACGTGGACATGTGACGAGGTCACAGTGAGGATGATCTTGGTGCATCACCCCTCCCACCTGCCCCACTTGGACTTTCGTCACCTTAAGTTCTTGCCCGCCGCGCTGAGCACCATTAAACTATATAGCAAGTATATCGCATATCATGGCGATGTGAAAGGATTTAGACGACTGTAGGGTGAGACTGTGTTTGTCATGTGGACGATGAAACTGAGAAATGGCCCTCAGCCTTCACAGGTGCATCAATATCAGGTGTGCAGAATCATCATGTGGGTTGGATTTGACTGTTTCTGGGCTGGTTCTGGCCCGTGGGCCGTATGTTTGACACCCCTGATATAAATGTACTCTTCCTTCCTTCCTGCAGCCGGCGGTTTCATTATATTTAGTCACCTTGAACTGAAGATCAGAGTCATGTCCACTTGTATTTCATCTTGGTTTCAAAACATCTCATCAAAGAACTACAGCTGGAAAGTATTTAACTGTCGATAGAAATAAATAAATGAAATGAAATGTTCCTGTTAACTTACAGGAACTCGAGTAGTTCAGCTCACAATGTTAAAGCAATAATTTGGTCTGCAGAGAAAAAACCTGTTTTGATTTTCCATGTGATGAGATCTGATCCTGTATTTTGACATTTATGATTGTCTCAGTTTTATCTGAACTCATATCAGACATTTCTAGAAACATTTCTCTGTATATCTATGTCTCATAAATCTACACACACACACACACACGTGACTATTGAGCTGACGTCACAGGCTAATGTACGAGTGTGTGTGAGTGTGTGTTTGCCAGTGTGCCGTCTTCATGTCGACATACATTTTGTGTTTTTTCTGTCTTGTACGTGTGTGTGAGAATGTGTCGGTGTGGACACATGCGCCTGTATGTCTGCGTGTGTTGTGTGTGTGTTCAATGTGTGTGTGTCCTGTCTGGTCTCTGGAGGCTTCAGGCTGTCTGACAGATCTGTGTTAAATTCTTCGGTCAAAACACGTCGACCTCGAGCAAAGCTGCAGTTTAAAGACTCAAATGTCTCAAAACATCCAAAAGCAGCCTCTGTGATGATTCACAGAACACACATCAAACCTGAACACGACACAGTGTCGGGTAAACATGTTTATTATGTCTTGAACAATATAATCAGAGTAAAGACAAAGTGACAGAGTCGACAAAAATCCAACATTTTCAACATAGAAAGAGAAAATATTGCGACCTATACGTCGCCCCTGTGTCGCCTCTCATGCATCATTATTACAACACACAGCTCAGAGCGAAGCGTCTGTTTCTGAAAGATAAATCCCTGATCATCATTTCAAACATTTTCCAGAAACCTAAATGTTTCTAAACGATCAGGATTTAAACACATTCAAGCTGCTGCAGAAAAAGAGAGGGTTTTTTTTTTCTAAAGTTTTCACTTTAATTCCTGATGCAAGCAAAGATGGCTGCTGAAAGTGATCTTCTGCTGTTGGTTACTAATGAGGGGGGACGGGTGGTGCAAAAAGAGGGAGGTATGTCAAGTTATTTTTTTTAAGCACTGTGGAGGGACTTAAAGGAGAAGTCCGGTATTTTGCACTTGGAGCCCCATGTCTGGCTTGTTTATGATGGAATAGAGTGGTTAAGACCAAAATAGTGACAATTGCTCATTTTCGGAGAATTTAGCTTTCCCCTGCCTGGCTCAAAGGCCCTGACACACCAAGCTGACGGTCAGCCGTCGACCAAAGTCGGGCCGTCGGTGAGCGTCTGTTGCCCTAGTTTTTGCGGTGTGTCCCGCATCGTCGGCACTTCAGCGTAGGCGGCGGCGGCGGCTTTTCGGCCGATTGAGCATGTTGAATCGGCGGC
>NC_065525.1:45685054-45689036 GCF_006386435.1 Epinephelus moara | reverse complement strand
GGGCAGCTGAGTGAAGTGGAGCCTGAGGAGGAAACACCGGGACCGTCTGGATGTAATAGTCCGTGGAGGTGCTGTGGGGCTCGGCTGCACAGATAGGAAACCCCTCGGCTGACAGGATGTACCACTCTCTCACTCCGCTCTCTCTCACGCAGGCGCACAACGTACGTGCTACTTGGCCGTCGGATGTAGTCCGTGTAGTGTGTTCAAATGCAACTGACACAGGGCGACGTGAGGCGATGAGACGACACAACAGTTGGCTTTCGTCGCCGCTAGTTCTTTGTGGTCAGTTTGGTGTGTCCGCACCTTAACACTGCTGCCTATGGCCATGTGTGAACGTGTCCTAAAACCACCCTAAACGTTAGTTTTCAAAGCCATGAAACTCACCAAGTGGTCAGTGGTGTTCGTTGATGTTCTGACATAAAAATCGTAAAATTTTTAAATCTTTCAGTTTTTTATTTTGGCTTAGGGGAGGAGCATACAAATTGAACTGATTATATTTTGTACTAACCGCCTTCCAGACCCAGCTGAGGCTTGTTTTCTTTAAAAATTGCTCAAACTTATCACGGCCAGACACTTTTAAAAACTGTTTCAAAGAGATCATTGCTGGACTTTCAAATTTCTGACAGTCATTGAACACATCATTTGAGACAAACATAAAAAAAGAAAAAAAACACAACCAAATGTGACCATAAAATAGTGATATGTGATATATGTATATATCAAGATCAGTTTATTCTACATCTCATTTAATATTTGGCCCAAAATAAACCCTCTATATAAACCAACTCACACGCACGACAAGAGTTTTAAGAAAGAGGCTTTTTTTTTAACTGTGGCATATCATCTTTAACTTTTAACTTTAAACATCAAACATTAAGTTTTAATCATCTAACAACTAGTTTATGGTGGAGGGAGGGTCATGCAGTCAGTCACAGTCAGGCTCAAGGAAAGGGTCAAAAAAGTAAAAATACGAAAATAGTTTCATTTTCGCCATCAGCTGTATAGCTGAGTCTCGTTAAGTTACTGCTGATGAAAACTCAACATTTCCTATTGTTACAGCTGTGTATGTGTTCTGTGCTGCTGTCCCTTCTCCTTCCTTGTAGATCTGCCCAGGTGTGCTGCATTACTTAACGAGGTGCAGCACACCTGGCATGGAGGAGGTGCTTAAGAGCTCCTGTGCCAGCAGCAGAGGAGAGAGGCTCTGGTGTGGGGACTGCTGGTCCTGCTGCCTCTCACCGAGGGGTTTTTTTTGCCTTGTTTGCCTGTTTTAATTCTAATAAATCCCATGGATTTGAATGTTTTAAAGGTGTTTATGTGGTTATTGCTGGGTCAGTGTTTGGAGTTTTGTTCACCCCATAGGGCCACCTAAGGGTGGGGCGTAACACCTATTTTTTCTGCCTCACAGTAAAAACCTAATGAGGATTTTATTGTGAAGAATCTACAGGAAATTAGTGGAACTTTGTTAGTGGGTTTTGTTCAATAAAACCAAGTCTACTGATTCGGCACTGAGGAAGAGTGAAAGCAGAAACAGCCACAGTGAGGTGTTGATGAAGAGCTGCAGACAAACAGGCTCTTACTGCACCTCTGCAAACAGCTCACCTCCAGCAGGTAAACAAAAATGACAGCAGACTTAAGCCGTGAATCAACCCGCTGCTGTATGACGTCATCACTCAGGACAAGCCGTCATCAATTAAAGACAATTGAAGTTGGTGGCCTGGTTGGAGAGAGAGACATAAAGCCCTGCTGCACTCGACTGACATGCCGAGTCACAACAAACAAAGCCAAGCCTTTACTGCTCCGGGCTGAAAGAAGAATCACTTCTACTTTCGTCTTTGACCCCGGACACCTTCTGGAGGGTTTAGTTAAAAACTCTAAAGAAATATACGGCTACATTATTTACAAAGTTCATAGTGTTACAGAAGTTCAACAGGTAAATTCAGTCACCTACAAAGTGGCCAAAAACACTGAGTGGTTCGACACCCCTCCCACCCTCCCCCTCTTTTTAAAGACTTGCTGGGACTGTTTTTCAATGAGGCTCTGCTTCCTTCATCACACTGATGACATCACCTTCTTCTACATCAGTTCCTTGTATGACCTCACATATCTGACTTTATCTTGCCTTTATTTTCTACATGCTTTTACTTTAATACAGAAACCACACCCTGGTGTTTCCCCCCACAGGTGAAGGATGGTCATGTGACTAGAACATTTAACTTAGTTTAAAATTATTTCGAGATTTTGAGTCAGAATTTATGTTTTGGATCCACAATCGAGACTTTTTTTTTTTTAAACTTTAAAGTCCAGCTGAAACAACTGCATGTTTTTATTCCACTATTAAAGACACATCTGCTCTGCTTTGAGATTAAATTATTCCACAAAAGGTAGAAATGTATATTCATTTATACCATGTTGCCACAGCCAGTCAAATAATTTCCTTTTATTTGCATAAAGCAGTGATGTCACAGTTTTATTAGGTTGACCAGGTAGTAAACCTGAGACAACCATGAACTTTGAACTGTAGGTAACATTAGATTTCTAGCTAACGTCTGTTCAGTTAAACATCTAACACCCAACAAACACCGACTTTCACCCGAGAGAGTGGTGTTTGTGTCCTGTAAGATTGTAAAGCCAAACCCTGCTCTTTTTTCCTAAAACCAACCACGTTTGTTATTGAAGGGGAAAAAAAACGTCAATTTGCGGTGTTGTACTGACGTAGTGCTTTTATTTTGAAAGAGACTGTATGCAAACTGTACATTTCCTGTGAAAACAGAAGTGTATTTTGAAAACAGACAATGCATGTAACAGGCTGAAGTTGACACGGCGTCCCAGAACGTCAACAACCAACACAGCCAGGGTACCTTGGACGTCAAACGTGGACATGTGACGAGGTCACAGTGAGGATGATGATGATTGTTGACGTTCCAGGACAGCATGTCAATTTATGCTTGTTACGCTCATTGTGTCTTTTCAAAATAAATCTCAGTTTTCACAGGAAATGTTCAGTTTCTGCTCGTTAGATGCAGACACCTCGTAGTTACGTTTATTTCCTGGTGCTAAAAAACGCAGATGGTTCAGGCAACCAATAGTTTGGTTTAACATTCACACGGGAGGTGAACAGCGAGCTCCTGGAGTCACAAACTGCCGCCGACCGGTGCATTTCATATTGCCGTGAAAGTTGCCTTTGTTCATTGGTTTCTTACGTGGCTATCCACTGATATAGCGCCAGGACTGGATGACTTCAGTTGGTGGTCACTGTGTCAACAACTGCTGCCCCTTGTGCGTATTATACCGCCGCAAAAGGCGTCCTTGTGCGTCGGTGTCTAATGTCCAGGTCACTGACAAAGCAGCGGTATTTGTTTGAAATGAGAATGGGCCAGTCCACCACACCAGAAACACTTCACAGCCCACCTCAGAGGCTAAAGAAATATTTCTGATATTTTTACAAAGAACTTTTTTTGCCCTCCAATAATAAAAACATTATATTTAAAGACTCATTTAAAAAGGAAGACTTATGAGATTTCAGTTGGACTGTAAAAGCTCGTCAGGCTCTTTCTTTCTGGGTAAACTGGTGAAACCAAATGCTGGTACACCTTGGCGAACCTTAACCCCCCCACCCTAACCAGCAACCCCACCCTCACCACCCCCCGGCATCAATCTCTTATCTAAAACTCGTACGGAGAAACAAACAGGGTGACCTTGGTGAGATAGCGGCCCAGCAGGTTGTGGCGTTCCAGCTCGCTCATTTCCACCTCAGCCTCCAGAGTGGCGGGACCCTTGATGGGCTGCACCAGGAGGAGGGTGCCGGTCTGTCGTCCTGAACGCTGCACACTGAAATAGCCCCGCCCATGACCACCCGCCAGGCCGAAACGCAGCGTGTCACCCAGGACACGGGCTGCCGACACCCGGAAAAGGACACGGGGGGCGGACATGTTGGACACCACAGACAGGAAGTGGAAGGAGATTGAGTTTGGTGCCTGAGTGC
>NC_065525.1:45682555-45684554 GCF_006386435.1 Epinephelus moara | reverse complement strand
TATACTATGACTTTTTTCGACATGCTATACTATGTCGTTTTTTCATTTTTTAAGACATTATACTATGACTTTTTTTCAATATGCTATGCTATGACTTTTTTTCGACATGCTATACTATGACTTTTTTCAACATGCTATACTATGACTTTTTTCGACATGCTATGCTATTACTTTTTTCGACTGTTTTTTTTTAACTGTTCTTTGACATGTTATGCTATGACATTTTTTTGGACTTCCTATCCGATGCTATGACATTTTTTGGGGCCGATGCCGATTCCGATATTATGTAATAAAAAAATCCGATAACCAATCAGCCCATTAAATTTTTAAGTTTTTCATTTTTTTTAAAAAAAAAACCTTAAATACCACCCTCAAGAGGATGAAACGGTTAGAAGATGAATGAATGAACCCTTAAATACCTGCTTTTGATGGCTTAAATATAGTTCAAACACTCGTTAGAAAGATATAAATTGAAGGAAGAACATCTTACTATTTTCAAATACTTTTATTATCAGAAATTGTGTAGAACAAGCACCATATGAACAATTTGAACACAACATAAATCAAAAATATGATGTGCAAAAAGGCAGTAAACCTCTGGGAAATAAAATAATCATGCAAAGTCTATATGAATTAAGAGATTCACATGTATGTTCACAGTACCAGAGTTCTTATTATTATTGCCAATTTAACAGAGGTAGGTTATAGTGCAAAAAGTAACACAAGGACATCATTGTAAAACACCATATTCCCTGCACTTTATTAGTGATGAAAATATAAGTGTTAACATCGGCGTCAATCGGCCAACTTTTGGCCGATAGCCGATTAAATCGGCTGGCTGATAAATCGGTCGGGACCTACTATGTACTGTGACTTTTGTGTTACATTTTATGACATACTTTCCTGTGATGTTTTTGTTTTTTTTATATATTTTACATTCTATTTTTTTTCATGCTTTATGACTTATTTTATTGTGACTTTTTGTTAAAATACATTTTTATGGAATGCCAACTACAATATTTTCTTTTTCCTTTTTATGGCATACTACAATGTTACAGACTGTTGTGATGTCTTGGGATAAGGGAAGCAACTCAGAGCTGATCTCGTCAGGCAAACACTGCTGTTTATTGAACCAGTAAAATTAAAGTTACACAAATGAAGGCTTTCTGGTTAACACTTAAATACAAAATGCTCAACAGAGGAGTCAAATGAGGCGAGGACAAAGGGAAGGTCAGTGTGTGGCACCAAATCAAAACAAACTGAACAGACCAAACTCCCTAATCTTTGAAAAAACTCCACTGACTCTGTACAGTCAGGAAAATACCTGTGTGTGATGCAGAAAGCAATGCAGAATAAGAAAGAAAAGCAAACACAATAAGCCAACTGCCCAGATCACAAAACCCCAATTCAGTGCCTCATACTAGTTAACATGAGTTACACACTGAAATTCCTATAGACAGTTAGCATAGACAAATTAACATTGCACAGAGAGACACAGGGGCAGATTGTTCAGGGTCCATCACAGCCGCTCTGGCATAACTACAAAGCAGCTTTTATCAGCTGGGGTGATGGATCCAGATGGCTTGTGATTGGCAGAACAATTCACATCGGAAAGGGGAGGGATCAGCCAGAGACGTGGAAGATGGGGGCACAAACACAGTTGGGTGGTTCAGAGGTGTTGCCCAGGGAGAGTGGGTGAAGTGTTCACCTGCATAATTGACAGAGACAAAGACTGTGCCGCAGTGAAAATAACCTGAAGCACGATCACCTGACAACCAGAACATGTACTGATTATTTTATTCATTGTTCACATCTTACTATACTTTATATCTATTTTAACATTATTATAGCTAACTGTGATATGACTGATAATGTTTATTCTGCATTTCACTATACTGACATTTTTTTTCCGTGATTTTGGACGACATGCTATACTATGACGTTTTTCCGTGATTTTTGACGACATGCTATACTATGACGTTTTTCCGTGATTTTTGAC
>NC_065525.1:45666670-45682439 GCF_006386435.1 Epinephelus moara | reverse complement strand
GTGATTTTTGACAATATGCTATACTATGACTTTTTCATGATTTTTGACGACATGCTATACTATGACTTTTTTTGTGATTTTTGACGACATACTATACTATGACTTATTTTTTCTGTGATTTTGGATGACATGCTATACTATGACTTTTTTCAGTGATTTTTGACGACATACTATATTATGACTTTTTTTTCGTGATTTTTGACATGTTATACTGTGACTTTTTTTCCGTGATTTTTGACATCATTCTATACTATGACTTTTTTTCGTGATTTTGGACGACATACTATACTATGACGTTTTTCCGTGATTTTTGACATCATTCTATACTATGACGTTTTTCCTTGATTTTTGACATCATTCGTGATTTTTGACGACATACTATACTATGACGTTTTTTCATGATTTTTGACGACATACTACACTATGACGTTTTTTCATGATTTTTGACGACATACTACACTGACGTTTTTTCATGATTTTTGACGACATGCTATACTATGACGTTTTTTCATGATTTTTGATATCATTCTATACTATGACGTTTTTTCATGATTTTTGACGACATACTACACTATGACGTTTTTTCGTGATTTTTGACGACATGCTATACTATGACTTTATTTTCGTGATTTTTGGCGCTATACTGTGACTTTTTTTTCGTGATTTTTGACGACATGCTATACTATGACTTTTTTTTCGTGATTTTTGACGACATACTATGACTTTTTTCATGATTTTTGACGACATACTATACTGACTTTTTTTTCGTGATTTTTGACAATATGCTATACTATGACTTTTTCATGATTTTTGACGACATGCTATACTATGACTTTTTTTTCATGATTTTTGACGACATGCTATACTATGACTTTTTTTGTGATTTTTGACGACATACTATACTATGACTTATTTTTTCTGTGATTTTGGATGACATGCTATACTATGACTTTTTTCAGTGATTTTTGACGACATACTATATTATGACTTTTTTTTCGTGATTTTTGACGACATACTATACTATGACTTATTTTTTCCGTGATTTTGGACGACATGCTATACTATGACTTTTTTCAGTGATTGTTGACGACATGCTATACTATGACTTTTTCTTCGGGATTTTTGACGACATGCTATACTATGACTTTTTTTTCGGGATTTTTGACGACATGCTATACTATGACTCTTTTCCGTGATTTTTGACGACATGCTATATACTGAGTTTTTTTTTCGTGATTTTTGACGACATGCTATACTATGACTTTTTTCGTGATTTTTGACGACATAAAAGTCGTCATTCGTGATTTTTGACGACATGCTATACTACGACTCTTTTCCGTGATTTTTGACGACATGCTATATACTGAGTTTTTTTTCGTGATTTTTGACGACATGCTATACTATGACTTTTTTCGTGATTTTTGACGACATAAAAGTCGTCATTCGTGATTTTTGACGACATGCTATACTACGACTCTTTTCCGTGATTTTTGACGACATGCTATATACTGAGTTTTTTTTCGTGATTTTTGACGACATGCTATACTATGACTTTTTTCGTGATTTTTGACAACATGCTATCCTGACTTTTTTTTCGTGATTTTTGACAACATTCTATACTATGACTTTTTTTCGTGATTTTTGACGACATGCTATACTATGACTTTTTTTTCGGGATTTTTGACGACATACTATGACTTTTTTCGTGATTTTTGACGACATACTATACTGTGACTTTTTTTTCGTGATTTTTGACGACATGTTATACTGTGACTTTTTTCGTGATTTTTGACGACATGCTATCCTATGACTTTTTTTTCGTGATTTTGGACGACATGCTATCCTGACTTTTTTTTCGTGATTTATGACGACATGCTAATACTATGACTTTTTTCAGTGATTTTTGACGACATATTATACTATGACTTTTTTTCGTGATTTATGACATTATACTATACTATGTTTTTTTGTGATTTTTGATGACATGCCATTGTATGACTTTTTTTTTGATGACATACTATACTATGGCTACTACATTTACTAATAATAAAATACTAAATTGCTGTACATTGATAAGAAATAAAGAAACACATACTTATACATATTTTTATGTAGAAATATATATTTCTACATAATGCAGAAATACACCTGCAACCAATAATAATACAAAAGTATCTGTATTGTTATTAATTCTTATGTTAAAATACTTACAACAGGAAGATGCAAAGGACTGCGGCGGAGCGTCGGCCATCTCCCTGTCCCTCTCTGTCTTCTCAGCCTCTCTGCTCGTCTCATCTCTCCTCCACCATTGTACGTAAAGAAGGGACCAATCAGGGCCCTCCAAGGGAGACGGAAGGAAAGTAAAAGAAAAAACGTGGAGCAGGCAGCCAAAGGACGTTTTTTACTCACCACAGGAGACAATGGGACTTCTCAGATTCTTTTCTTCTTCCTGCTGTTCAGACGAGTTTCTGCTCTCTCTGCAGTGGACATTAAGGGCTATTTCCATTTTTTTAAGACTTACTTCTCCTTCCTGAACTTTAAAGTGAACGAGGAACAAAGAGTCCTCACTCTGCTGGAACAGACTCTGATGGACAGACGTAAGCAGTGCAGCTTGTGTGGAGAAGTTTTGCCATTAAACTCAAAGAATGTAGCATCTTTGTAGCTTTTGATACAGAAATATTGTAAATAAATTAGAGTTTTACATTCAAATGATTTACAATTTTAAAAAAAAGAGAGACAAAAAGCAGGACTAAACACACTCAGCTCTTTGAGGGGTCAAAGGTCAACAGGAAATACAGTGGCCAAATATTAAGCAGTGTCATACAGATTATTTACCTGCAGGTGACATGACTGCAGCAGCTTTTCTTTAAACCTGAGTTAGTCGTGTCATAGTCAGAACTCATCTGTTGCATCAGGTGTTGAGTTTATCCTCAAATTAAGTGCAGCACTGTAAAAACATTTACATTTGCTTGGATCCAGAGACTTTTAGTTGCAGGTAGGCTACAAGAAACAGCAGTCACATGTTCCCGTCTAAAGAAACCCAAAGTGTTTCCTGGAGCGGCGCTCATTGACTCTTCCTCTTTTTTTCTCCCCAAGGAATCAGAAAATTGCTCATTATTTTGGTAATTTCAAGATCAAAAGAAGTCTTTTGTTTGTTCTGACCTGGTGCACAATTCTTGCTGGTTGTGTTTCAGAAACTGAACTCACCAGTGAAGCTGAAGGCAGAGTGTCTGTGTGTGTGTGTGTGTGTGTAGTGCTTCAACTCAATACGTCCAACTCTTCCCAAACAAACTGTTTTCTACTTGGAAATGAGAGATGATGTTTAGAGAAGTTTCAGGTGAATATTTTCTGACCTGTTTTCTTAAAGGTCACATTACAGTTACCAATCACAGATTATAAACCTATCTGTCAACAGGTTGTTGGTGTAACATTGAACTAAATGTGGTGATGAAACATGAGTTTCTGTTGTCTGACTGAACACATCCTTTTGGTCACAGACAGTAAAACCACTGCAGCTCAGCAAAAACAACATTTGCCAGGGTTATTCTTAGGGTTGGAACGGTATGAGATTTTTACGGTATGAGAAAAATATCGTGATTTCATGGTATCACAGAATTATAATTATTACTATCAGCCAGAATGACCCTTAAAGGAAGGTGGTGATGGAAGGTTATTTTTGGTTAAGCAAACATTTTATTACTATATTTGACATTTGAGAGTTTGTGTACAAAATCTCCGTTTAAAAAATAACTAAAATAAAATTGAGATTTTCGTCCAGGTGCTTTTTTTCCCTGAATATTGTCGAGAAGCAAATGTAAACGGTACGATAATTGTCAATTATAACATGATGGGATACCTTGAAGCCGATAAACCGTTGCAACCATAGGTGTTATATAGAGAAGCAAAGAACAGTCGTGCTTACGAAATTGGTTTTACTTTTTACTGTTATCTCAGGTTCACAAATTAATTATTTAGTTTCTCGTGATATCGGGTTAATATATGTTATTTCCTGAGAAAACAAATGGCCGATTTCTCAAGATAGCGAAATAATTTATCACGAGAAAACTGCTTTTGTTTAAGCTCACACAGCAGTTATGCTACGCTCAAGTGAGCCGTCGTTACCTTTAATCACACTAATCAATGATTTAGTCATCTTGAGAAATCTGCCTTTTGCTTTCTCAAGAATCGACACAACTAAACACGTACTCATGAGAAAACAAGCTGTGAAATCTCGATAACAAAATAATGACCCTGTGTTCCCAAGATGACAAAAGATTTCCATTATTGTGGCCATTCTGATTATTAATGTTGTTGCTGTCGAACTCTGTTGGAAAGATTTTAGGAACACGACTCCACTTAAAAAAGCATTTTACAAACTGAGACACGTGAGGCTCTGAATGAAGATAAATCATTTCAAATGCTCGTCTCTGAGTCTTACTCACAGTAAACTACAGAATGAGCACGTGGCTAACTGCTAACTCCCAAACAACACATTAATCTGCAGAAATAAAAAGCAGTTATCATTTTGCCTGTTTTAACAGAGTTGTGTTTCTACATCTAAGGTAGTTATAATGAAAATCCCAGCTCTTACATTTGAAAACTCAAATTCAGATTTTGATATAAAGAATATTTATTGTGCAGCTCGTTTTACATTTCCTGACGTTACATGACGTGGTGTTTTACTTCAGCAAATTACTGTCAAACAGAACACGTTTATGTTTCTGTCATAACGTGTGTGTACACTTCAGCAGTTTAAATACACAGTCCATGTACAGGAGGGTTCCACTGACTCGTGTGTTCGAGGCCAAATTTTGTTTTTCAGCTTTAATATTTTTAATTTAGTCGCCAAACTCTCCGAGGCAGCGTTCACAGACTCACAGAGACTTAAGTTGGTTCGGATTTAGCAGCATTTTAACATGAAGTACACTGCCTGGCCAAAAAAAAAGTCACCACCAAAAAAAAAGGTCATACACTCTAATATTTCGTTGGACCGCCTTTAGCTTTGATTACGGCACGCATTCGCTGTGGCATTGTTTCGATAAGCTTCTGCAATGTCACAAGATTTATTTCCATCCAGTGTTGCATTAATTTTTCACCAAGATCTTGCATTGATGATGGTAGAGTCTGACCGCTGCGCAAAGCCTTCTCCAGCACATCCCAAAGATTCTCAATGGGGTTAAGGTCTGGACTCTGTGGTGGCCAATCCATGTGTGAAAATGATGTCTCATGCTCCCTGAACCAGTCTTTCACAATTTGAGCCCGATGAATCCTGGCATTGTCATCTTGGAATATGCCCGTGCCATCAGGGAAGAAAAAATCCATTGATGGAATAACCTGGTCATTCAGTATATTCAGGTAGTCAGCTGACCTCATTCTTTGAGCACATACTGTTGCTGAACCTAGACCTGACCAACTGCAGCAACCCCAGATCATAACACTGCCCCCACAGGCTTGTACAGTAGGCACTAGGCATGATGGGTGCATCACTTCATCTGCCTCTCTTCTTACCCTGATGCGCCCATCACTCTGGAACAGGGTAAATCTGGACTCATCAGACCACATGACCTTCTTCCATTGCTCCAGAGTCCAATCTTTATGCTCCCTAGCAAATTGAAGCCTTTTTTTCCGGTTAGCCTCACTGATTAGTGGTTTTCTTAAGGCTACACAGCTGTTCAGTCCCAATCCCTTGAGTTCCCTTCGCATTGTGCGTGTGGAAATGCTCTTACTTTCACTATTAAACATAGCCCTGAGTTCTACTGTTGTTTTTCTTCGATTTGATCTCACCAAACGTTTAAGTGATCGCCGATCACGATCATTGAGGATTTTTTTCCGGCCACATTTCTTCCTCGAAGACGATGGGTCCCCACTATCCTTCCAGTTTTTAATAATGCGTTGGACAGTTCTTAACCCAATTTTAGTAGTTTCTGCAATCTCCTTAGATGTTTTCTCTGCTTGATGCATGCCAATGATTTGACCCTTCTCAAACAGACTAACATCTTTTCCACGACCACGGGATGTGTCTTTCGACATGGTTGTTTAGGAAATGAGAAGCAACTCATTGCACCAGTTGGGGTTAAATAACTTGTTGCCAGCTGAAAGATAATCGCCCATGCAGTAATTATCCAATAGGAGGCTCGTACCTATTTGCTTAGTTAAATCCAGGTGGCGACTTTTTTTTTGGCTAGGCAGTGTATCTCCACTGTGAGTCGAGCCCTCCTGCTGTCAACACATTCACATTCTGCCTGCAGTCACAGTGAAGACGCCACCTGCTGGACACCAGCAGCAACAACAACAAAAACAATGTGACGTTAAGAAAAAAAAATCCCACATAGAAACTGTGATTGATCACTTGTGTCTTTGTTTGGGCCGTTACTTTTATTTCAGCCAATGATTTCTAGGACAGGGAAGTTCAGATGGAAGCAGCGCCTGAATTATTAATATCATGCAAACTTTGGAATGTGTGATTTTATTATTGAGGTTTCTGGAAGTCCTGACGAGTCTAAATCAGATCAGATTTAATTATTTATTGCTGATCAATTTTAATTTTAAATCTGCAACAACTTTGATAAGAAATGAACGATTTAAAGGTCCAGTGTGAAGGATTTAGGGCAATATGTCAGCATGAATGGGACAAAATATAAGAAGAACATTTTTCTTTCAAACCTGGAGCGATGTCACTTTTCTTGTGCTGCTTTCAGACGTCTTTCACGAGAATTTAAACTTTTGAAACCTCAGAAAATTGGTGCAATTTTATTTTTTCAAAACCATGGGGAAAATGGCAATGAGCAACTTGGTAGGAAATGTCCTACAAATTGCAAAAAATAATAGATTTAGAAAATTGTTTAAAGAAAAAGGGAAAAACCATATTTATAATTATTATTATTACATTTTAAAATGATGTTACAGAATTATTTAAATTTTTAAGCACTTTCCTTTTTTTAAAAACTAATTTACTTGTTTTTGAGAAACTGTTTTATTCATTGTCTTCACTGGTTAAAATCAGCTGCTCTGTTTGTTTTGGAGAGAAGAGACTTCTGTGGATAATTCAGCTCCTGGTAAAAACCTCTTGAACAATGAACACTGAAGGAATTCTAACTGGGAGTTTAGTTGGTTTCAATCCTCACCACTAGACGCCACTAAATCCCCCGAAATCTGGCACACTGCTCCTTTATTTCAAAGTTGACATTTTAAACGCGAGGGTTTGCTGCTTTTCTTTGTCTTACTTTATAGTTAATTTGATAGTTTAAGGTTTGGAAATGTTGGTTGGACAAAACAAGACATTTGATAAAGTCACATTTGTCTCGGGGATGTTCTTACAGGCTTTTTTTCACCGTTTTCTCAAACACTGTTTTGTAGACCAAACGATTCATTGAGAAGAAATCTACAGATTAATTGGCGACATCGTTAGCTGCAGCCCCTAATAACATGTTTGCATAAACTGTGGATGAAAATAATGAAAGCAGAGTTTAGTGTGCAGCTGCATTTAATGTGGGAGCAGCGTGTCATACCTGAAGGTTTAACAGCATCTTTAAATGTCTGTAATTTTAGAGAGTGGCTTTAAACTTGACCTGGACTCAGACGAGCTGTTATAGCCACATTTGAATCACAGACCTTTTGTTTTACTCATTTTCACTGTTTTAAATCAACATTAAATAACTTACATTCTGTTACACAGGTGTTGTTTTACATTTTGATGAAGTTGTTTCAGCAACTAAAGACACAGTAGCTCAGTGTCACGTGTGAGGACATGTTGATGTATTTTATATTTTATTCAAGGAGATACACTGAGCTGTAATAAAGGGAATTTGTCACCAAACAACAGAATGTCTCTCACGTGTTTACAATAGTGTCTGAATGGGTAGCGTCTTTTGGCTCTTACTAATGTTAATAAAGATTCATTTAATTGGTTTTACTCTCTTCAGGGGAGCTGGTGATTACAAACACTAAAAGGTTAAATGAGGCCTCAGTTTGTGAAACTGTGTTGAGGTGGAAAAGATAAATGAAGCTGGAAGTCATGAAGACAAATGACTTTTTGTTTCAGTGTCTGAACCGGAGTTGAATCAGCAGAAATACTCAAATATTAATATCTGATATTATTAATGTGTCCCATCAGCCAGTGGGGCTGCTGGTGATGTAGCAGCTTCCTGTCGAGTCGTTATCACACAAAATCCATACAATCATCTTTTTACAGCATCGAGTTGTTTGTATAAAACAAACTCAGTAAAGCTGAACAGTAGAGGTGGGGAAATCCAAACAGCACGGTATCGCAATATTTTATCGATACACAATATATATTATTGATTTTTACAATACACATTTTAATACAACTTACGACTTCGTACTAGAATAAAAAAATCAGTTGCTTTTTCAGTCCACTAGATGGTGCTGATGTTTTTTCCTGGTGAGGTCAGCAGAGGTCTCAGACAGGAAGTTCACCAGAGAAAGAAATCAGAAATTTATCGCCGGCGTTTAAATCAAACGTCTGGACTTGTTTTGGATTTTTTAAGGCAGAAGGAAAGGAGGACTTGGATATGACACATGCCATTTGCAAGCAAGAATAAAATACTACTGAGATGAGGGCTCACCTCACGCCACCATCCAGAGATAGCGTTAGCCGCTGATGGCCAAACTAACGCTAAACCTGTTCTGCGGAAAAATCAGCCAACACTGGACACGCTTAGCTCGACACAACTACCATCAACTGTGAGAGAGTGAAGAAAATAACACGTCCATCACCTACTTCCTGTGTAAAGATGTGCGTCCATACAGCGCTGTTGAGAACCAAGGCTTTTGTTACATGTTAAAAACACGTGAACACAGGTATGTGACTCCGCCCCCACGTTTTTCACCAATACAGCCATACCTCTCTGTCTCTCTACAGAGACGTGACGCATAGAGCTGAGGAATCATGACTCACTAAAGTCACAGCGGAGCAAACAGCAGACCTGCCGCACAACAATGTAACAGACAACACTTCTAACATGGCTGCTGCCATTCAGTTAGCGGGACACCTGCATGTGAGGTCTGTCACATACCTGCTTAATCTGGCCTCTCAGAGGGCGTTAAATCTGCCCACAGTTCAGTCTGTCAGGTGACTGCAGTATTTCTGACAGGTGTTATCACAGTGTTGGTCGGTCGTCTGCTCTGTGTCACATTGAGCTGCTACAAAAATGATTAAAGTCGATGAACAGACTGAAAACTTTTACCTCATAAAATAAAGTTAAGTGTTTCTTTGGGAGAAAAAAAATTGCAGTTGGAAAAAATTGCAATATATCAGAATTTATTGTATCGCAACACTCAGCATGTCGCAATAATATCGTATCGTGGGTCCTCTGGAGATTCCCACCTCTACTGCACAGGGTGAAACGTGTCAGTGCTGCCAGTTAATCAAAGAAAACTTCAATGAAATGTAAAAATGGCAGGAAACAAAAATAACTTCACATCAATTCTCAAAAATATTTAAACCAGTAAAAATGTTTTAAATTTAGCTGCAGGAAAAGTTCTTCAAGCCGTCTCTTCCTCGTTAGTCGGGGAGCGAAACTCCCTTTTTATACAATAAATAAAAAGAAAAGTCAGTCTGTTCACACGCTGTAAATGTGCCTCATTCACACTCTGCTGGGGAATATTTCAAACAGTCAGTTTGATCAGTGTTAAGGCAGTTTGGAGCAACTTCCTGTCCGAACAGTGAAAACACAAACTGATGGCAGCCTCAGTGAAACTACAGTCCACATGTAGGTTGTGCGGAGCCTGGTGGATCTCGGGAGGAACATTTCTGACCATCACTCCCTCAGATTAGTAATTCATACGCTTTAATGACTTCATTTGTGTCCTTGAAATAATACTTTGTGCTCTTGAATAATGTATTTGCCACCTTTTGTTCAGAAACAGAAAAGATCCAGAAAATTTTAACAGACAAAACTGAGATATATCCACGTCTGTGCAAATTAAAATCTAAATCAGTGCAGTCTATGGTGAGAGTTGAGAGGACAGACTAGATGAAATGGAATCTGCTGTGATGGATTCAGTCATTTAAGTGTCTTAATTATTAACCTGAGGGAAATAAAGTCAATTGACGGCATGGATCACTAATCTGTGGGAATCATTTTTCCTCCCAGTCTGTGAAACTGAGGCAGCGTCGAGTTGGTTGTTGGGTTTTTTTGCGGCTGGCATGTGAAGCATTTGTTTGTCTTATCTGAGTCTTGCGGCTCTACACGGCCTGCTGTCTGTCCTGAGTCGGGCTCGTCTCCTCCGCCTCCCCTCCTCTCTCCTGGTTCCAGTCTTTGAGCCCCTCTGGCAGACTCGTGTCCTCCTCAAAGCTTCCTGTCCCCTCCACAAACTCCTCGTACGTAGACTTCTCCTCGAAAGGCCGCGGGCCCAGCAGCTCCAACATGTCCGCCTTGTCCAGGACCTCCTTATCCAGGAGACGCTTCCCCACCTGAGGGAGAAACCACGGATGAATGCCAAAATATATGACTTTATCTACCCCCTCTTTTCCTGGGAAAAATACCTGCGGCATTCAGGAATTGTGAAAGTGAAGTGAAGTGAAAGCAGCTGCTGTGGTTTTTAGACAAGAAAAAATAAAAGTGCCAGTGAGGGTGAGGATCATTTATCAAATGTTATTGTTTACGCTGTTCAGTTGGAAAACTGTCTATTTGTTTTTTTTGAACAATTTTATTATTTATTTATTTATATTTACTTAAACTTTTATTTGTAATATATTTTATTATTATCGTTGTCATCTCTTTTTCCTATTTATTGTAAATTTTGTATTAATTTATTTATTTATTTCCAT
Source organism: Epinephelus moara (assembly GCF_006386435.1). Classification (NCBI taxonomy): domain Eukaryota; kingdom Metazoa; phylum Chordata; class Actinopteri; order Perciformes; family Serranidae; genus Epinephelus; species Epinephelus moara. Next base: position 45,671,647 of record NC_065525.1, on the reverse strand, counting down.
CAAGAGAAAACATGTAACAAGTTGAAAAAATAAAATGATGCAGCTGGAAAATTAGGAACATCATAATTTTCCATAGAACTAAACTCAAGTTTGTTTGTGAGTTATTGTTAACTATTATTTATTAGTTTTTGAAAGCCCTTGTGTTTTCAATCATTAAATGGTACATGCTGGTTTAGACTCAGTGATGCTGCAGCAGCACCAGGAGACCTGAACCTCTGCACAGTAACCAGCACACGATCCATCAGAGTCTCACCATCTCCACCAGTTCCTTCTTTTCCTCGATGAGCGCCAACGTTCTCTCGTACGCTCGCTCCACCAGCTCCCTGACCTCCTCGTCGATGAGCTCTGCCGTGGCCTCGCTGTACGGCTTCTCCATGACCATCTCACCCTGCCGGGGCAGGTCGAACGACACCTGTCCCACCTTCTCACTCATCCCAAACTGCACCACCTGGAGGGGAGTCGAGGAGGAGAAGCAGCTGACAGGGTGGGAAAACACTTCGAATACAACAGACCTGTCAGGGGTGTGTGTTGTTTACCTGAGCGTAGGCGGACTGCGTGACCTTCTTCAGGTCGTCCTGAGCTCCGGTGGTGATCTTGCCAAAGAAGACCTGCTCAGCCACGCGGCCTCCGAGCATCATACACATCCTGTCAAACAGCTGCTCTCTGCTGTACAGGTACTGCTCTCTGGGCAGGTACTGGGCGTAACCCAGACCCTTCCCCCGCGGGATGATCGACACCTGGAAGCACAGGAAATGTGTTTATGAGTTATTTTACATTTTTGTACCAAAAAAAAAAGTCATATAGCATATTTTCTTAAAATGTTTTAATATGTTAAAAATGATTTTTGAATTTATATATTTGTTTTGATTTTTTTTATTATATTTTTTTATTATTTCTAAAGGCTTTTCAAAACAATTTTTTAAAATAATTTTCTTAAAAGATTATTTGTATTATTATTTTTAATGATTTATAATAATAATTTTACAAAGTATTTTTTTATTATTTTTACCAGCATTATTATAACTTCAAATAGTTGTTTTTGTTTTTGTGTCTCAATGACACACTGACACTTTGATACTGACCCATGTCGAGTTTTAAATCTCTCTCTAAATGTTTCTGTCACTACGAGAAACACAGAAGTTGTGAGCTATGAACACAGACGGTGTAAAGACATCAGACGTACCTTCAGCAGCGGGTCGGCGTGCTGCAGGAACCAGCCCACGATGGCGTGACCCGCTTCGTGATAGGCTACAGTCTTCTTCTCTGTGGGCTGCAGGACCTGAGTCTTCTTCTCCAGACCTGAAAACACACGACTTATAAACTGATGTCTGACGGCGACAAAAACAAACTGGATGATGATTGCTGATGTTTTACTGCTCTCGTTTATGTTATTTACATTAAAGGAAATCAAATAAGTGTTTATGATGCAGAGTGAAATAAAAACAGGAACATGTCAAATAAAAGTTGATGAAAAAAGAGAGAGGATTGTGAGTTGGGTCAGTTTGTGACATCACACTGACCTCCGATGACCCGGTCGATGGCCTGTTCAAAGTGTTTGGCGTTGACGGACTCGTTCAGATGTCGAGCAGCGATCAGTGCCGCCTCGTTGCAGACATTAGCGATGTCAGCTCCTGATGAAACACACACATCCACAAACTTTGAGACTCGTTTGCTAAAGACATCAACTATAGCCACAGACATGCTAACAAGAGTTAGCTAATGATTTTAGACAAGCGCAGAGTCTGTGTTCTTCACACAGCATAATCTACCTATTAATTATTTCTAATTTCATTTACTTGTTAATTTAATATTAAAAACTTCAATATTAAGATTATTTTATTTTACTTTAATTCTCAAACTGCAAAAGCTTACTTCTAAAATCTATTTCCATCACATCACTTATTTGAACTCTGAACTTGTAACTCTTGTATCTTTGCTGTATATTGAAAAGCACATTGAATTGCCCTGGTGTATAAAATGTGCAACAGAAATAAAACTGCCTTGCCTACGATATAAAACCTTTAAAAAATATTTATATATATTTAAGTGCTGTATTGTATGTACTTCAGTGATAGTAGTGGTGAAATGCTGATTTCCTCTGAATATCTTACACCATTTTTTTAATAAACCAATTTAAAGGTTGTCAACACTTTGTGACTAACCTAATTTGGTTTGAAAGTGTGTCTAACTAACAGAGGTCTACTGTCCATAACATTTCCTTCAAATTTTTCATCTCTCTTCTGTCAGTTCATTTAGGTCATTCAGCGTTAACTGAGCATCCAGATGTTCAAACAAACTGACTGACTCCACCATCATGTTTTAAATTCTTCTACATGTCTCTGACAGCTGTAATGAAAACACTAAACTGTGACAGACGATGTTTCTGTGATGTACCAGTGAATCCTGGTGTGGCAGCGGCCATCTTCCTGGCCAGAACGTCTTTGTCCATGTTGGGGTCCAGTTTGATTGGTCGCAGGTGGACTTTAAAGATGGACGCTCTGCCCTTGATGTCCGGAGGACCTGAGAGGAGACAGGAGAAAAGAAAAACCCTCAGTCTTCTGACACTAAACATTTAAAACCTAAACTTTGCTTCAGTTACACAATCAGTGAATTAACATGGAAGGAAACAAAATGATAAGACAAGATGTTTATTGGGAGTAATAAATGATCAGATCATAAGAACATAATTATTTGTTAAAAGATCTTTTAAATGAATCACTTTTTAAAACAATAATAATAATAATAATAATAATAATAATAATAATAATAATAGTGATTCAGCCTGGAAAAGTTTGTAGTGAGAAAAAAAACTAAATGCCCTCCATCAGTATAACTTCTACTGTCGACTTGTAGCAGTTCTCGTATTGCATTATTTATCTACTTAATATTATTCACATAAATATGTTATTTTAAAGTATATAAAAGTACATATAATGTTGTAACTGAGCTAAAACAGTTAGTCAATTAATCGATAACCAGGAAATTATTTATATAATAATCACTTAATCATCTGAGTCACTTTCAAGCAAAATAGTCAAATATTTGACGCTTCCAGCTGCTCAGTTTTGAGGACTGCTGCCTTTCTTTTCCTTAATTTACAGATAACCAAATATCTGTGAGTTTTTCTGTCAGACATAAAGATAAATACATGTAAAAAAAAAATAAAAAATATTAATCAAATAATATGAAGATATCAACAGAGGCTCATGGAAACTGTGACTGATGTTTGGCCAAGAAATGGAAGGCTCTCTAAGTCTTCCTAAGCTTGAAAAGTTTTTGTGACATACAGCAAACATCTCCTCACGATCCTCTAGCTACATGTCCTCTGAATATGCTGTGGAAAAGTCCGGTCTCTGTAGGCAGCCCAGGCTCTCACATGGCAACAACAACATTGTGGTCCACGCTGCACCAACCAGCGAAAGCAAGCGCGCACACATGAACGTGGTGCCCAGAGAGGCAGTTAGAGCTACAGGCTATAATGAGGCTAAAAGGCGAGCTAGCTCTGTTGTGTTTGATAACATTGTTGAAGGTAAACAGAAGTGAAGTGTTGTTGTTGCCATGTGCGGAGCCTGGGCTGCCTACAGAGACCGGACTTTTCCACAGCATATTCAGAGGACATGTAGCTAGAGGATCGTGAGGAGATGTTTGCTGTATGTGACAAAAACTTTTCAACCTTAGGAAGACTTAGAGAGCCTTTAACTAAGGAACTGAGAAAGTCTTAAGTAGATCAACAGATAATTCTTAGGTGGAAATAAAACAAACTCTTTGCCCTGAGGACCCCCACGTGTGTGGTTGTGCTGCTGCCGTGGTCCTGCCAGATGCCTCCTGCTGCTGCTGCCATCATTAGTCATTAGTCATACTTCTACTGTTATTATACACATATGACTATTGTCACACATGTATACTGCCAGATATTAATACATACTTTCAACATATTGTACCACAGTAGCCAGAACTATAACTATAATATTATTACTTTCATTAATGTTGTTGTAAGCTACTGTCATTACCTGCATCTCTCTCTCTCTGTCTCTATCAGCTGTGAGGGTCATAAGGACAGAGGGATGTCGTATGCTGTAAAGCCCTGTGAGGCAAATTGGTGAGGCAAATTGTGATTTGTGATATTGGGCTTTATAAATAAAATTGATTGATTGATTGATTCTCCACCCCTGCTCTAAAGGCCCAAAGGAAGTGATGACTCTTTCAGCTTCACCAGAAGCACCAATCAGCTCTCAGCGTTGAACGCTACCTATGTAGATCTGTCTGTCAAAGCGTCCCGGTCTCATCAGAGCAGGATCCAGGATGTCGGGTCTGTTGGTTCCAGCCAGGACCACCACGTTAGTTGCCGTGTTGAAACCTGCAACAATATAAAAAACATGCAGTTATTAATAAAACACTGTTTCAAATCCAAACCTGAAGACTGGGCTCATCTTCATCGTACCATCCATCTCCACCAGCAGCTGGTTCAACGTGTTCTCCTGTTCACTCTGACCACCAAAGTTCCCCCCTCCCCTCTTCCTCCCCACAGCGTCGATCTCATCGATGAAGAGGATGCAGGGGGCGTTCTTCCTCGCCATGGAGAACATGTCCCTCACCTGTGGAGGAGGACACTCAATTAATCATGGTGTTGTCACTGCAACATCAGATTATCAGAGTGAACAAACATGACGGCTGTTTCTCCTCATTCATCCACCCAGAGTAGTTCATGCTTCGTCTTACGTCTCTAACACTGAATCCAGAGAGATATCTGTGAGATTGAGATACGGAATATTGAAATGTCAGATAATGTTTGGCAAAACATGTGGAAGACATACAGTCAGGTCCATAATTATTTGGACAATGATACAGTTGTCGTCATTTTGGCTCTGTACACCACCACAATGGGTTTTAAATGAAACAATGAATACCTGCTTAAAGTGCAGACTCTCAGCTTTCATTTAAGGCTTTTTTCAAAAATGTAGTATGAACCGTGTAGGA
>NC_065525.1:45603595-45663698 GCF_006386435.1 Epinephelus moara | reverse complement strand
CTAGAAGAGTCAGAGTTTGGGACGGAGTGGAGTGTTACCGGAGTTTCTGGAGTGCTCAAATAAACGGGCCTTTTTCCCGAACGCTCCTCTGGTCTCCTGCTCGTGAGGGATTCATTACAATATCGTAACATGGCTTAGATTTCTAAATAAACATTCACCTCGTCGCTAGATAGACCTACTCCTGAAAAAGTCGTGCGCAAGGCTTTTTGTCCCTACGAGGCCGCTGTCATTTACCCGACGGGAGGGGTGAGCGAGTGAGCCCTGCAATCTAGAATTTGACCACTGATGTCACTGTTTTCAACCCATTTTACACACTGGCCCTTTAACACTGAGAGGGTAGGCTTTATGACCTGCACTGCAGCCAGCCACCAGGGGGCGATCGAGATGTTTCGGCTTCACTTTTGAGGAGCTGTCACGTCGTCCATCTTTATAAATAGTCTATAGTTGAAATTCATACTTCTTTTTTAAGCCTCTGAATATCCAATCATCAAAACAAAAAGCTTTTGTTATTAGTTATTATATTGACATTTAAGGATTTAAAAAAAAATAAACTGAAAGATTATGACAGCATTTTTATGACCTGTCTCTCAAAATGATGGAAAATAAGAAAGTCTAACTCAGCCTCTGGTCTGGATCATTTCATGTTGATTGCTAACTTTTTTTAAGTCAGAAAATAACTGTTTGAGGAAACTGTATATAAAGTGCTCCAAAAATACTGATATATAAATATCCTTGAGAGTTTGATGGTACTTTCTATCTGTAATATCTCTGAAGATGATGTAAGTGACAGATGTTTGGGTAAAATAATGCTCGTAGCAAGTAAAACAAAAAATGATTGCAAGGAACTTGGGGAAGGAAGCTCAGGTAGGGGAGGACCAATGGCTAAAAAATTGTTGAAAAAATCATCTTAATGGTAAATCTGAAACGAATCTTGAGACTACGAGGGGGACACATTGAAGAAAAATGGGAACCATTGGCATTACTCAAGACCAACTGCTAAAATATGTTGGAAAATGATGGAGGAAACAACTTTTGTTTTGTTTTATTGTTTTTTGGTTTAATGTTTCACATCACTTCAGTAAAGATCTGAGTGGGGTCCTGTGGTTTGACAGATATCTGATCTGGTTTCCTTTACTCACCCTGGCGGGACCGACGCCCACAAACATCTCCAGGAACTCGGAGCCGTTGACGGTGATGAAGGGGACGTTGGCCTCTCCGGCTGTGGCTTTAGCCAGCAGAGTCTTCCCTGTCCCAGGAGGTCCGGACAGCACAGCACCCTGGGAAAAAACTTCTTTTAAGTCTTTATTTGTCACAGAGCTACAGACACCGGCACCCTGACTGAAGCTACAGTTCATTTTTACAATGGATCACAGAGCAAGTAAAAATCTCAGCAGCCTCATTCTTTATTTTAGACTTCAATTTTCACACTTGTCCTCCTAAACTCACCCACAGCAGTTTTACATTGAATGCTAAAATCCCTGCCTCTGTCAGGACCTGCTGTCGCGCCCTGGAGCCCTGCGTGTGTCCGTGTGTTTTCTGTTACCTTTGGGATCTTGGCCCCGAGGTCCTGGTACTGCTGTGGGTTCTTCAGGAAGTTGACGAACTCCAGGATCTCCAGCTTGGCCTCCTCGCAGCCAGCCACGTCCTTGAACTTCACCTCAATGTTGTCCTTCATCATCTTCGCCGTGGACTCACTCATACTGAAGGGCCCGCCCCTCCCGCCGCCAGGGCCTCCTCCCATTGGTCCTCGCCGCAGGGTGAAGAGCAGGAAGCCAATCAGCAGCAGGGTGGGTATCATGCTCATCAGGAAGGAGCTGTGGAAACAGAGGGGGAACAATGGAACCCACTGGTTTCCATAACGTGCACCAATGAGAGCACAAGTGTTGACGTGTTAAACTCACCCATCACTCTCTGTGCTGTAGATGACAGCAAGTCTGTGTGACGGCTCCAGGCCGAGCTCCGTGTGCGCCGCCTCCAGATTCCTCTCAAACGTGTCGACGCTGCCGATGTTGAACCAGACGTAGCTCTGCAGGTCACATAAGATTTCATGATGTCTCATAAGATTGTGTATTATTTAAAAAATGAGTGGGCACAATAAGATGTTGCGTCTTCCTGCAACTTTTCAGTCTGTGAAAAATCTGTGACTTAAGCCTGATTTATGGTCCTGCGTTAAATCAACGATGTCGCTACGTCGTAGGGTACATGGCTACGCAGAAGGCTCGCCATAGCCCCCGGTGTAGCCTGACGTACAGAAATGTAACTACACGTCGAGGCGACACAGACCCAGCGCAGACTGAGAGGGCTGTGATTGGTTTGCTTGGTAGCAACGCATTTCCGGTTCCGTATTTCCAGATTGCGCCACCCCCGCCATCTTTAAACATCTTCGTTAGGAGTATTTGACTTTTTGGGTCATTATTGACAGAGACTAAATCATTTTTAATTTTCTGCACCGTTACATGTCATTTAGGTCTCAATTCAAATACATAAGGCGTAAACAGAAACATCACAGTATTATGACACGATGAGCACCTGTTGGTCTCATTTAATTTTAACATTACATATTATATTTTTGGCAAAATGCAGCAAATGTTCACACATTCATTCAGAATGTCATGACAATAGTTTTTGGCTTCATATAAACTAGAAAGTTTCAGTTAGGTATAGTTGTGTCATGACTCTTTGCTGCGTGGCTTCTATCTTTTTGTGTCATATCAGAGTTATACCTGTATTTTTTACATTTTTAACTATCTCCATTATGAATGTTGTATTTTACTTGTGTCTTATTGCTGCCCTGCACGTCTGCATGCATCAAGAAGTGTCTACAGTCAGAAATGTTCAGCAGTTTTGTTTCTTCATGTTGTTTGCTTGCATGACTAAACATACCCATTAGTAGATATCAGGCTTCCCACAATTTCTCCAATAAATTTTGAAAACTTTTCCACAACCTCTACGTTATATTTTACCCCATTTCCATGCCTTTTTTTAGTAGTAGTTTAAAATGGGCAGGCCTATATCATGACACAACCATTCACTATTGAACATGCACTTAGCAGGCTGTTAGCACTTAATACCTTCACTTCACTCAACTAGTTGCACGTGCCAATAGACCACACCAGCACATGCGAGTACTTTGCAAAACTCAGAAAACCTCATTGGGGATTTTTATAAACACATTTTAAACAATAGCCAAAACAATGTATATTCAAATTTTTTCCAAAGCATTCTGTTCATTCCAAACCATCTCCAGTCCTGGAAAACTGTTTTTCTAATCTTATAACTTTTACAGGAATTTCCTGATGGTGGAGACCCTGAGATATTGTTGATATATTACTGTAGTGCTGTTCCCTGTTGCTCTGGGTTCAATACGCCTCGCCAAAGGGCTACATGATTAACGTACAATGAAATGAAATGAGGTTAAGATGTCTGCTTCCATATCAGATTATTTCTTCTCACCGCATCAGGGTCAGCTCCCGGCACCAGGATGACTCTGACATACTGTTTGTTGACGACCTCTAAGCGCTCCACCTGAACAGAAAAACATACGTACATAATATGATTCATGTTTACAGTCTTTTTCACTTACTTTTTTTTTTACTTTTCACTTATTCAAGGCAAATGACACCGTTTGAACTCTAAATCATGTCAAGTTCTCAGTACATCCCAGTATAAATGTTCCAGTATAAAGTTCCTCCTCACCATTCCCCTGGCCACGTAGCGGTGGACGAAGTCCTTCCAGCTGATCTCTCTGCCGTTGTCTCTGAAGTATAAATACAGCAGAACTGAACTGACTCCAGCCACAGTGACCGCCAAGTACCTGAAGTCCTTCTCGTCCCAGGGGAAGTCACCCTGAGGACCAGCAGAGACACACAGGAGCATGTTACACAGCAGTGATAACACACTGGACATTTACTGGACCAACATCTGCAAGCAACTGGTAATCATAAGAGAGACTGGGAAATGGGTGGAGCAGCCGGAGGAGTGGAAATGGATAACAAATATTTAAAACAAAAGACTTTATATTGCGTACATAATGGAGTGCTGCAGGGAGCGTAGTTATTCGTAGGCCCACACAGAAATTAAAATCGCTCTGGTTCCCTCATCAAAATTCCAGTGCGATTTTTATGTTGGATTTTGGATTATTGCAGAAAATAAGCTCCATGGTAAACAACCTTTAATGATACATTCATGTTTTGTTCAAAAAGATCATGTTTACAAATGAACACCACTGTTAGGATTACTGAAGTGTAATGCACTCACCATGAGTAAACAGCTAACGTTAGGCTATAGTCAAACTGCACCACGATCACATGACCTGAATGTCACCACCATAACGAGGGTGTAGAGTCATGTAAGGCGTGGTGACGTTCTGTAAACTCATTTAGCTGATTCATTATATGTCAAAGAACAAACCACCAAAGCCTCTTAAGCTTCTGTTAACCACACACCTCATTTCAGGCATCTAACCGAAAACCCATTAAACCCATTTTAGGACTGATTCCTGCATCAAATGTTAAAATATATGTAACTGCACTGGAATTCACTGCAACATTGTGAATTATAATTTCAACGTGATGCCATTTTCATTTTGGAAGAGTAGGAGCTAAGCCTATTGCAGCTACATGAGATGTTTCGCCCCGCCTGACCTGGCTGACGCACTATCCACGGTTGATGTCACAGCTTCCTTGAGTTCGGACAACAAACTGCAGGTTCCAGTTGCCAAACACTCATTGTGTTTTTTCACACCACCAAACACACATTGAATAAATGTCCATTTCTTTATCTTTCATTCAAACTGAATGCACAGCCTTCAGCACGTTGCACACTGTCCTGTGCCACAGTGGTCAAAAACCTTTGGCTCTTCCGGGCTGAAACACTTGACAGCAACAATGTTGTTCCTGCCTTTATGCATCAACACTCACAATACCCATACAGCGCCACCCAGTGTACGTACACAGTAAGTACAATTCATGTCTGCTGAGTGAAACAAGATATTTGGCTCTTTCAGGAAGTTTGACAAACCTTTTGCATTCGGCTCCACCAGTCTTTTCCTCCTCTCTTCCCTCCACCTGATGATCTTCCTCCTCCTGCTCCTCCTGCTCCACCCTTTCCATCTGAAATAAAAGAGTGTTAGATTATACACCTGTCAGACAAACCAGCGTTTTTGTTCCAGTATAAGTTTTAATACCCAGATCTGCTTTAGCAACGCTAGAATGTACCAAGATTTTGTTTCTGATTCTGTTGTTTCATACCATGTTTCAACCCTGTCACACTGAGGCCTGAACCTGCAGCCAAAATATCAGTTCAGAATCAACAGACTGTAACATTGAGCAGCGCCAGGACAAACACAAAAAAAAGCTCTTATTTGATAAGCTCACATCTGTCCTACAACACCAGACTGGCTTATTTGCCAAATTAAATGTCACAGAAGTTCACATGGTTTAGGGTTTAAGTTTTATTTCCAGTGTGTCTCGAGTTGTTTCTGCTGCTGTCTCAAATTAAATGTGTGACTGAACTTGCTGACCTGACTGAAAAAATGTTTTTAGTATTGGCCAGTGAAGGTAAAATCAATTCAAATTTTACATTAGAGGTTGAAAAAGTAAATTTGATGGAAAAGCTAAAATAACAAATATTCTGTTTAAAATGTGTGTTGTTTGTGGGCTACAGTGCTTTCCTTAGGACATGATAATAATAATAATGTTTATAATAATAATAATAATAATAATAATAATAATGTTAATTTGTATATCACCTTTAAAACAAAGCTACAAAGTGCTTTACAACTGCAAAAATGAAAATAAAATCCCACAAAATAAAAGCATAATAACAGAACATGAAAGTAAGAATAAACCAAAATAAAGTATACAATAAGATAATAAAATAAGAGAACTGACTACTGGACGTACACAGCAGGGAATTAATTTAGTAAAGGTGCATTTTAAAAATGAGGACAAAGACGCTGCAAACTGAAAGGGTTGGTATTTTGTATCACGCAATCTCCTAATTGTCGTTGTAGCTGTCATTTGTCCGTATATGCAGCCTGTTTTTTGTTTACATGGATGTCTGCCCGATGAAGATCTTGTAGGTTGAGATGCTGCATCAATAAAAACATAAGAGCTTGCAAATTTTAGCGTGCAGACATTTTTTTCTTTGCGGCTTCTTGTCCTGCACCTGAACCCAGCCGGGGCTGAATGACAACAATATCCACCTTTTGTGCTTCAGACACACAGCAGCTCTCACCTTTGGGTTCAGTGGAGTACAGTCGTCGCTGAACTGACTGGAATCTGCGACAGGACAGGAAGTTTGTTGGAGTCCGACAATAGCTCTGAAAAAAACACCACAGAATCACTGTTAGTGCATCAAATACACACCAACACTAACCTGAGAGTGGCTTTAAGGCCACACCTTCTAACAGGTAAAACAAACAAACACTGAAGGTCACATTTCTTTGAAAATCCAGGCAGTGAAATCTGAGTTGTCGTAAACACTCTGAGCTGTGGAATCATTCAATCTGATCATGTCAGCATGACTTTGACACTGACACTGATACACTGCATAACCAAAAGTAAGTGGACAACCTTATATTATGTTTCCTTTAATTCCAACAAAGGGACACGTTAATGCTCCAACATACTGAATCTGCAAGAACTAATGACTATGTTCATGGTCATTCAATTTAATTTATTTGCATGAATAACTGATTAATGGTTTTGGTTGTCCGAAAATACTGAAAACATTCCTGTGGTGACGTCTTCAAACGTCTTATTTTGTCTGAACCACAGTTCAAAAGTTGTTTTAAAATTGACTTAAAGCATTAACAGTTTATCAAAACAGTTGCTTGTTAGTGTTCTGCAGGTCGAGTAATTGCTGTACAGCACACTGTGATATTTAAGTGTGTCAACAATTTGTGTTTGTCCCTTTCCTGTTTCAACAAGACAATACCCCTGCACACAAAGCCAGCTCCATGAAGAAACTGTTGTCTCAGTTTGGTGAGGAAGGACTTGACTGGTCTCCACAGAGTCTAACCCTCAACCCCATCCAGCACCTTCAAATATGAGAAGTCTTTCCAGAAGAGTGGAGGCTGTTTTATCAGACCTATGATATTCAACTGTTACATACAGCAGCCTGCTGACACATACTTTCAACTATGTAGCTCATTACAATAATCACTACTACCTTCAATGTACACGTGGGTATGTGGCTATTGTATAAAGATTTACTTGAACAAAAAAAGTGAGCCTATTAAGACACAAAATATTTAATCATTGTCCACATTAGAGCTTGGTAAGAAAGGAAGGAAAGGTTGACAAAAATTGAAACTGCTGTAAGACTCAAAACCAGACAGTTGTTAGCAAGGTTGAAAATGAACACCAGCCAAATGCTGTTAAAATAAGCAGGTGGTGGCTGCTAGAGTCGTTTAATACAACAGCCAAAAGAAGTTATTTATTAATGCAATCTAGGTTATCTATTGAGTGCCTGGCAGATCTTGGAATTAAACAGTCACAGTGGCAGGTGGACAAACAAAGGAAGTTTTCAACCCTGTTTTTTGAAAACCAAACACATTTTATTAGTGAGCTATTTTTAGCTTTAAACGCTGTAATGATTGACTATGTTGTTTACTATTCCAAGCTAATCTATCTGTCAACACTGGTGTCGAATAAGACTGCTTTGGTATCATACCCAAAGTAAAACACATAAGTAACGTTAAAGGTACAAATTTACTTTAAAGTCATTTAACGGGCCTCAGTTTCTGCTACTGTTAGCTAGATTACTTCAGGTGCTAGTAAGTTGTTAGCTTTATTTGTGAAAAGAGCCCCGTGAATAACTTTTGCAGATACTTTAGTGGGATATTTAAAATGTACAGAATGCATCAGGTTACAGGACAAATCTTACCACATCCTTAAAATATGACCTTCTGTCTGTAATTCCCAGAGTCTGCTAGCTAACGTTAACTGTGTACGAGCACAGAATAAAATCACATTTTTCTTACAATAGAAGCTATTTGCTAAAGTGAAATATGGCCGAATTACAAAATAGAATATAATCTGACAGAAAATGTTTTAAATTAAGTTGTGGATGGTATGCTGTCTTTATAATACGTAAACAACCCCTGAACTGCGTGACTTTGCGATGGGATTTGGCACGTATGCTAGCTAACGTTAGCTAGAGATCCGCTGCTCGAGACAAAACACATTTTAGTGTAACGTTACAGCTAATTTCCAACCAGGGTGGAGAGGGAATGTTGGTGCTTAACTCACTAACGGACTCGCACATTTCTTAGACAACAGTCACTCCAGAAATCCTCCACCTTCACTTACCGAGGCAGCGGAGCTTCGGAATCCGGCTGTGAGGAGACGTCCTGCCGTCACCGCTGAGAGCCGCGCCCGGGCTCCTCCAGCCCGGCAGAGAGGCAGGGCGGCCGCCGAGAGAAGCCTCAGCAACTGAGACATCCTCCCCGTACCGCGGGCCCAACCTTTCAGTCCAAAACACGACGCTTTTCGTTCAAACTCCACTCGTGAACTTCATCGTATTGCACCAACAAGTGTTATTGAATAAGAGTAACAGCGTGAAATGTCAACGGGAGGATGATGTAAAGGCCCGAAAGACCTTCTCTGCGAATACCTGCCGGAAATTGTTCTAACAAGAAATAGTTTACTTAATTATATTTTTTTCTTGGTCATAAAATGGCCACTCTAGTAAAAAACAAAATATTCCTCAAATTGACTGCACATAAATAGATTTAATAGTTAATTGGTTTTATGATAACTGTATTACATTCAGGCAGCACAAAGGCCAACACTGGGTCCTCACAGAACACCTTCTCTCTGATTGGCTGAGACAGAAAGGCACTTTCTCCTGTGCGCAAATTCAGCTTCACGTAACTGTTACCGAGACACTGATATGACTCAGCTACATGTCAGAAATTACATAGTTTCACAGTTATGAAAGGTATTAAAATATTTTAAATACATATTACTATTTGTGAGTAGAAAACACACAAAGTGTTGATGAAACAAAACAAGTAAAAGTTAATAGAAACAGGACAATGATATTACAGTGAAATTATTTTTGTTTAAAGGTATGTTTTGTAACATTTTTCAGTAGAGCCTGCAGCTAACAGTTACTCTCACTGCTGATTAATCATCCGTTTATTTAACTAATCAGTTAATAATAGTGAGAATCATCCATGACGATTCAATTTCAGAGTTTATGGCAGGGTCTTCAAATTGCTTGTTTTCTGATACACAGCCCAAAATCTACATTGATTTTAATGAACTATCATATAAGACAAAGAAAAGCAGCACATCTCTTCAGAGGATGCTGCAGACAGAACAAGTTTGGCATTTCTGCTTAAAAAATTCTTGAAATGATTGATCGATTATTAAAATACATTGTAAGAAAGCTAACTCAACAAATAATTTCAGTTGTATTTTCAGCCGTTTCATACTGTTTGATACAGATGACAGATTCTATAAAAGTTTAAATATTAGTGTAAATGAGAAATGAAGAAAAAAAAAACAATCACAGGTTTGCATTCATGTAAATTAAAATTTTTCCTTTTCCAAAGATGTAAGGTTTGTAGAAAGAAATAATATGCAACATAAAAACAGATATGTTAAATATACATTTAATAAGTAACTCTAAAACAACTTAATCTCATCTTAAGTGGATCAAAGTGAAGTGTTAAAGGAATATTTCACAAAATAACATTTGTAAATCAACTGATGTATATTTACAAAAATGTAGAATTATGCCAAAGACAAAAAAAAAAAAAAAATAGACTGCATAGATTCATGTAAATAAATCTCCTCTGTCTCTGTCTCTCTTTCAGTTTGTCTGTCTGTCTGTCTGTCTGTCTGTCTGTTTGTTTGTCTGTCTGTCTGATTGCAGAGTGCTGAGGCTGCAGCTGGTCGTCCTCAGAGCTCTCAGCTTCCTCTGTAGGTGCTGTAGGAGAACCGACTCATCAGCAGAGGGAGATGGAATCTCTGCTCAGGGTCAGTGATGGTAAACACAACCTGGAAATACACACACACACACACACACACACACACACACACACACACACACATAATTAATACAAACTGATAGTGACAACGTTTATTACAAATCACATTATCTTTGCTTTGGTTAGTGTGATAAATGATGAGCTGTTAGCTCTACTCCGAATGAAAATCTGCACTCTCATCTCTCTGTGGTGTCACAATCGTCCAGTAAAAGTCAGTGTTGTTTTTATCATTTATCAAAGTACACACTACTGTTGTCTAAACTGATGACAACAAACATGTCTAAGTGTCAATCCTGATGATTGTCCGTTTTGTCTGATTTGGCGACACCCTGTGGTGATCACTGCACATCCAAAGTGTTTTCATCAGCCTGAGGACTCCTCCTAAACATGCTGACATTTGCAGAAAGCTTCAGGAGCCATCTGCTCTGGTAGGCTATATCATTGGCCCTTCTTAAAGTGAAACTTTATATTTGTGAGCCATCTGTGGAGATTTACATCTTCAGTAAGACAAACAGTCTTTTTATAGGATCTGTCGGCAATGATTTTTCAGTTAAGGATAAAACAAAAACAACCTATAACTTTAAAAGCAACTTCCTTTCAGCAGCTATTCTTCCATTAGTGCTTTAAAAACAGAATCAAACAGCTTGGTGAAACCATATATAAATCTGGTGTTTATTCATAGCATAATTCAGCAGTGAAGTATTTTTTAAATAATATGCATCAAAATTCAAATGTTGCAGTTAAACTGCCTGCAAGTATTCAAATATGATCATTTAAGGATTAGGACTACAAATGAAATCACAGGTTTTGTTGACAGCACGCCCACAAACACCAGTTGAATAATGTAAAACATGTTGTTCTTGTAAGTGATCTCCTGATACAGATCAGAACAGCTCACCTCTACATATGGGTAAAAGGATGTCTGACCCAGATTGTCCCAGTATGAACCCGTCTCAAAGCGCAGCTTGTACATGCCGGGGCTGAAAGCTTCTCGGCTGATGAGTCCCGAGCAGCGTCCGTCTTCGTTTGTTGTCCTAAAAATCATTAAACTGCTGAGTTGTAAAGTTCATAAAAGCTCAAAGGACTCTGTTTTAGACTTTAATCTCCACTCTCCTAACCTCTCTCTCAGTAACAAAGAAAAATTCTTCCTTGCCTCCTTCAGGTTCTTCATATCGATTTCATTTCAATTTTAAATGTTCAAAATAAAAATTCAGTATATCTCCCTCAAGTTTTGTCACAATTGGCCCCTGTGGTGTCTAGAATATTCAATATGACTGAAAACTAAACACAACTATCCTCATCCTGGTGTCAGAGTCATTCCCGGCCTGAGGACGTCCAACCACAGTGCATCCATCAAGACACATCATGTCTGTCAGAGGGGTAATTTGATGTGTAGCAAGTGCTGTGCAAATGGAAACCAACATGCTCTTCCAGTTCCTGTAATCACCTGATTCATGCTGTTGATATTGCATTGAAGTGAGCAGGAAAAACCCCCAAACCTATCTCTAGACAAAATCAAGTTTTATGTTTAAATAATAAGTTGAAATAAATAAATAAAGATTTAACGCTCATTTACAAATTCAGAGATTCTGATGTTTTGCTTCTTGAAGTTTCAACAGTGACGTATTTTACCCGACACTCAGCATGTTCCAGATTATCAGTTTGGAGTCGAGCCGGTGCAAGCTGAGGGCCATTCTGGCTGCCGGGACGCCGTCTCCTGTGTTCAGCACGTGAGTGGTCAGAGGGCTGGGCTCTGCTGCCGTCATGATCTGCTGGACAGGTGTGGACAGGTGAGCTTTACCTTTTACAGTCTCAACGGACGACACAATGGCCAGAATAAATGTTGGTTTTGTACATTTCTGCAAATCACTGATAGATTATGTATGAACTTTATGATGTAGGGGATACACTGAAACGTTACAATTCAACAGCGCTGTGGTTAACCTGTGGTTAGGTTAAGCCACAAACACCACTTGGTTATGGTTAGGAAAAGATTATATTTTGGCTTAAAATAGCTGGTTCTGGGGGCACAATCCCTGCAGGACACAAAGCGATGTCTCAGAAAACCCCCCGCTGCTTTTCCTGCCACTATCCCAGGGCCCCAGGAAGTGCACTGGGCTTTGAAGCCAAGTTTTCGTAGTGGCAAAACAGTGGAATTACAACTCTCGAGTCTGTGGTGATGCCG
This sequence comes from Epinephelus moara, assembly GCF_006386435.1. Lineage (NCBI taxonomy): Eukaryota > Metazoa > Chordata > Actinopteri > Perciformes > Serranidae > Epinephelus > Epinephelus moara. The sequence continues at coordinate 45,651,510 of NC_065525.1, read as the reverse complement.
TTGGGCCCAAAAAGACTTTTTCCTATAGACTTACATTGGGAAAGAGACATCACAGCCCCCGTAAAATGACCTGTTCCATTATCAGGATTTAATCAGTTTGGTCCGATAACACTGGGACCATCTTGAAGAGGCACATAATTAAATCATTTTATCCCTGTTCAAGTTTGCGGAGCGCTAAACTGTGAGTAGTCCCTGCTCTATGGGCCCACTGATGTGGAAGCAACTCCAAGTTATTTCATACCCTGGAAACAGCTTTTTTGGCTTCATCACCACGACGCAACTTTCACAGTAATGAACGGGGTCCTGCCGTTAACACTGTATCCAGGTCTCTTAATGCATTCATGCACTATGAAGCAGTGTCTCAGTATAAAAACATTTCTCGTGGCACTTTACCTGCTGCTGGAAAAACAGCCACAAGTCACTAAAAAACACCTGTGTTCGGGGCTACGAAGCCGCAGGAAAAAACAGCAGTGACTTATTAAAAAACAACCACGTTTTGTTGTTTGTTGATCTTGAGCAGTGGTCTGCAGCTTGGCAGGTATCTACCCTAGGTGACACGCCATCCACCATCCCCCCTATCTCATGATGTCAAAGTCAGCTTATATACTATGTCACTATAGTAACGTTAACATGACACATATGAAACGTGTAAATTTAATGTATTTGTGGTTTGCAGAAACAAAAGCTACAATGCCAACAGTTTCTTCTGGTGTCTGGGCTGGCATTACACCGCAGAACAGTTAATGACAATTGAGTATCAACATATTTTATGTCATGAATTTCATGGGGATGTGCCCTCAATGCCACCATGACAAGTGCTGCCAGACGTAAGAGGAGTGAGGTGACGGCTAATCATTAGTTTCAGTTAACCTTCCTATTGTGTTCAGGTTAAAACTATGTTTAAAACATGCTGTGGTGCTCCCTAACACTTGGAAACACACTGTGATGTGTAAAATTAGTGCAGTTTCCCTTTAAGCTAATCCCATAATCATGAAAATTCAAACTATACAAGCAGCAGCTGGAAGTTTGATTCAGTTGGTCGCTTCTTGTGTGAAGCAGGTTTTTTATTGAGCGCAAACAAACAAGTTCCTGCTGCATCTCAGTCAGTGTGGACTGCAGGATACACATTATCTACAGAGCCTATCGACATCCTCACACTATAAACATACGGTCTGTGATTAATTATAACTTACCCCATAAACAGAAAAGCATCAAACAAAATTAAATTAAATTGAGGTATTTCGTTACATATATTTGAATCATGTTGTAGGAATCTGTTCAATCCATTTCAGTGATTTTTTTTAACAATCAATGGTGGAGCAGCAGATTAAAGCTCTGTGCTTCTCAGTCAAACTATAGTCCAAGGACCTTTGACTCTCATCCCGTGTTTCTCCCCAAATCTCATGATCTCAGGAATTAGAGTTGTCAAGCTGTCCTGTGAATGTCAGTTTGTCATGTTGGGATATTTTATTTTCTAGAACACAGAGCAGCATAGATCTTTTATAGTAAAAATGTAAACAAATTCATGACCCTCCTGCACATCAAAAGACCACAAGAGGGGTCCCAGCCCAAAGACTGAGAAACTGAGCTGCTCACTCTGCAGGAAAAGTACAGCAAATAGGAAGAAGACATGGAAAAAGAAAAAGATCAGAGCATAAATGTTGATCCTGACTGATTAAATATGGACCAAACACACACACAGTGTTCCTAAAATGAAAATGCACTAGCGTGGAACTTGGACACGCTAGTTTGTTGTAAGAGAAGCCTTACCTCTGTGTGAGCACACCTCTCTGCTGCAGCCTGTTCATTCAGTTCCCAAAACTCATCCAACCAGTTGTTCTGTCACTGTGCACGCCCACTGCTCAGAGCCACTCACCCAGCATGCACTGCACAAACAGACATGGTGTCAAAGGTTGTCCTGGCTCTAATGAATCAATAACACGAGCTGAGAGCTTCGCTTCAGTCAACAACATGTGATCCAGTGTTTGACTGTGATTAAACTCTTCATACATGATAAGGCTCTACTGATTTAATTAAAACTCCCACAATATAATATTATACACAGCCTGAATGGAAAGTTACTCTTCTTTAATTATAGTGCAGTCATGTGATTTAGTGGCATCTAGTGGTGAGGTTGCAGATTGCAATAAAATGAATCTTCTCCTTTGTGCCTAGCATGTATGAGAGCTACGGAGGAGGAGAGGTCTGTGGATGATTCAGCTCCCGGTAAAAAATCTCCTGAACATCTGGATCTTAAGTTATCAGAGAAGAAAGGTGAGCATATATTAGCAGGTACTAGGCTAACAGTCGTCTTCAACATGCCAAACAGCGTCAAAGAAACACTGATTTGTAACGTGAAACTGCCTTATTCAGCGTTTTACTGGTTTACATGACGTGATCCATTTGTTTTGGAGATGAGGAGACCTCTGTGGATAATTCAGTTCCTGGTAAAAACCTTCTGAACAACGACTACTGAAGGAATTCTGACCAGGAGCTTTAGTTGATTTCAATCTAAAAATAAATAAATCCTATGAATCCTACACATTGTTCATTTAAAGGAGCAGTGTGTAGGATTTAAAGAGATGACAGATTGCAACCAGCTCAAACTTCTCCCATGTGCCAAACATGAACTCCTGGTTAGAATTCATTCAGGGTCCATGGTCCAAGATGTTTTAACAAGTAAACGAATAATCTGCAGAGGTCTCCTGCTCTTCAGAACAAACAGACCAGGTTATCTCCTGGAGCTGAATTATCCTCAGAAGTCTCTTCCTCCAAAACAAAATAACCAGATGACTAAAACTGGTAAAAGAAAACCGAATAAAGCAGTTTATGCTAAAAGAAATCTGTGTTTTTCTGGTGCTGATCATTGCAGATGGTAACTATGGTGGCTGACAGGAAAACGAAATTACCCTATCTAGAGCCAGTGCTGGTTTGTTCATTCTGGGCTACTGTAGAGACAAAATGGCTGACTCCATCGAAGAGGACCCCTCTCCGTATGTAGATATGTAGATATAATCGGCACCTTCTATGATAACAAAAATACAATGATTCTTTTTAGTTTGATTATAAACTAAAAACATACATTTCACAATGAAAACATAAATATAAGCATTATATTCCATTTCTGAAAATATATCCACCCAAATGTTACACACTATACCTCTAATTGTTGCTGTTCAATATTTGTGTTTCTTCAAACATTTATGAAACTTCAGAATATTATTTGTTTGTTTATTCTCTGTATTTCCTCATATATTTAAGATATATGTTAATCACAAGGCATTCGGTCTTTAAAGGGGCTGTCTGAAAATGTGAACCTGTTATTAAAGCATTCAACTATTTCTGGTTTACGCAGATTTCAAGCCTATTTGTAATAAAAAACAAAAAAGAAGCAAACAGCTTTTAGCAAGACACTAAATTCCCATCAAACCTAACCTTTGACCTTTGTACTCCCTTTGGAAAAGAAAGAACTATTGGCATCCATGGAGCAACAAAACTGAATATTACTTTTTCTACTGAACTAAACCAAAATAATAATTGAAATTGCTTCACACATAAACACAGAATCATAAGATCATTACGCACAAAGCTCCAATCACACATCTATTTTATGAAAAATACCTTTACTACACTCACACTGAAATAGATTACATTTAGCACTGAGGACAAGCACATAAGCACCAACAGCAGAAACTACAGTGAAGCCAAATGAAGTGTTTTAGTAACATTTTTTTAAAAGTCTGAAATGTTGTGCAAGTATAAAGAGCCACTAATGTACACATAAATATTTTCAAGTGTCATTTTTTAAACCAACAAATATTTTACATGAATGCTTTAAACATATGTACAGTCAGTCACAGTTGTCCATCCAGCTGGGTAAACATGGTAGAGGAAAAGTCTTGATTTGACTTGACAACAGTTTGGTGGCTTGGCTCTCCATCAGACCAGTCACCCAAAATCTAATGAAACAAACATGATTACCATAAAGGCCCAGACACACCAAACCAACATCAGAGAACTGTGGTGACGTAGGCTGACATTTGCATCCCCTCACATCGCAGTGTGAGGGGATGCAAAGTGTCTCAGCCAAAAATTTACACTTGAAAACATTGCAAAGGAAAAATTTAAAGTAAAATTTAACGGTGGTGCCATGACTCAAAACAGGAAATACATTAACCATGGTGGACATGGTGTAAACACAAACATAGGGGTTTGGGTGGCATCAACAACATTCTCATTTTCCTCTGGGGAACATGAACATTCATACCAAATGTCTGGCCAATAGTTCAAAGATAACAAGGAACATCTAAGCGTTGGATGGATGTACAGAGAAAAATGAAAAGGCCTTGTTTCTGTAGCCAAAAGTGACGGCTACCGTTGTACAGATGCATGTATGGACACATATGGATGTATCAAGTTCACGAACACCAAAGAGGGTGGCATTTCTATCGACTCTTCTTGTGAACACAGTAAACACGGCCCTGTTTGAGGGCAGCATTTGTTAACCTGGATCAAGCTGGTTAAACTGCTAACGTTAACGAAAAATAATCTGAAACACTTATCTGTAAGCAACCCAATTATGCTGGTAAACTGTTCCGTAAACTTTCATGAAGCACACTGTTTAAACTACTAAACTGTTAGCATATGTGAATTAAACTGTTTTAATTGATCCACCCTGAACTAAATATTTTTACCTGCCAAACTTATCGTGAGATAACCTAAACCAACAAATCAATAAATTATAAATAAATAAATTACATGCTTTTTTCTCTTTTTGATACACTACTCATTTCTCTATTTAACTAATCCGTTAGCTTACCTGTATCAAACTGTTTTAGCTACTGAACTAATGTGAATGTGTGTTTTTAACTGCTGATTAGGAAGGTAATCTGAACCAAACAATTTGCTCTGCGTAACTGATGCCATAGTTTACCCAAACCAAACTGTTTCAAGTTATGTGGCCAAATTATTATTTTTTTTTGTTGAACTGATCCATTAGCTAACCTCAACAAAACTGCCTTCTCCAGGAGCTAAATTAGCAAGCATGTAACAAACTGTTTTAGCTACTGAACCATTAGCTAGCCTTAACCAAAGTGTTGTTACTGCTAAACTGACTTAACTAACCAACTGTTTAGGTTGGCTAACTGTTCTGTTAGCTTACATATAACAAACTTTCAGCTACTAACCCATTAGTTAACCTTAACTAAACTGTTATCTCTGCTAAACTGACTTAGCTAATCAACTGTTTACCTGTTTCGTTAGCTCACATATAGCAAACTGTTTTAGCTACTGACCCATTAGCTATCCTTAACCAAACTGTTATTTCTGTCACACTGACTTAGCTAACCAACTGTTTGGGTTGGTTAACTGTTCTGTTAGCTTACATATAGCAAACTGTTGTATCTACTATCCTAATATTAATCTTCTGACTAACCCAAAGCCAACTGTTCTAGGGTAGTTAACTATTGGCTAACCCAAACCAAATTGTTTTAGTTGCTGAACTAAATCATTAGGTGAACCTAAAACAAACTGTTTTAGCAGCTAACTTGAACCAAACATCTACAAAAACTGAGAGGTAAAGCTGACTTTAACCAAGTCAATTTAGCAGTTACACTAATCAGTCAGCTATTCTTCCCATTATCTTCCCATTTATATGTTTAACATGTAGTTTTTATTCAGATTCAATCTTCATTTCAGGGAATTGTCAGAGTCTCTCACTTTTTCACTGAATTTCTGAGTGAATTAAACAGTGTAATTTACCCAGAGAGTCATAAAACTGTGCTCACTGAACCCTTTCCACAGAGCCGTATAATGCCGTCCTGTACACATCTGGTTACACGTAATGATAAAATAATGAAAATAAACTGTGTGATAAGAAGCTGCCAGCTGCTGCCACACTGATTTTATTTAGGCAGATGGGGGTTCAACAGTGGAGCAAGGGTAGAGCAATAAATGGGGCCAATATTACACCACCTTTTCTATAATATAATATAATATAATATAATGAGAACTAAAATAAAATAACTTAGAAGAACAAAAAACTGCTAAATATAGCCCATGAATTAAATGCTTTTTTGGAGGTACACTATTAATTTTTAATACATCAAAACCAAAATGAATTACATATATTGCTCACTGTTATAAATAATTGGTCTGCAGAAAGTATCAAGCCTCTACAAGTCAAACTTATAGCATTCTGAAATTACTGTAATTAAAATCAACGGTGACCTGAAATCTTCTAGAAATTGTAACGGTATGGTGCTTCATGTTTAAATGTTCAAATATTTTGTCCCATGTGTCAGTATGTTAGCAGGGAGCATCAGATTCAGTGATGTACCAGGAACACATTGGAGATTTTGTCGACTGGAATCCAGAACTTGAGATGGTGCAGCAGAATAAAATCAAACTGACAGTGACAGACAGGTAAGACACAGATTCAGGGGTGGAAGAGAGTCAGGTCAATGCAGTTCATGTTGCCAACACCTCCTCTGAGCGTCTTCCATCCCAGCTGTTGCCGATCCCAGCTTCTGTTTCTGGATGGATCTGGAAAGAGAACAGGAGAGGAGTTTGAAACGAGATTATGGATCTTCAGGAAATTAACAGACTGTTGACCTGATGATGGTGCTAGAAGTCAGACGATCACCAAAGTCAGTAGGTTTCATCCTCTAAGAACTAGGAATTTCTGTGCTCAATGTTATTCTAATCCATTTAGATTAAAGTAGATATTTTGGACCAAAGTGGTGGACCAACTGACCAAAGAACCAACATTGCCACCCATAGAGCCCAACACATTCTCATCACAACTTGTCAAACGCTGCCGCTTTGTCAGTGGACCTAAACATCAACATGTGATGCCCTAGATACCCTCCTGAATCTGTTCTGAATGTTCTGAGACAGCATGTGAATTTAGGATTGTTTCATAGAAAGTTTCTGCCTTTTCACGCATACATTCTTTTTCATAATAAACCAACAACTTACATAAAACACTTTGTTTTTCGTTTATTTAAGTTACGGCAACAAAAGCACATGGTTAGGTTTAGAAAAAAACGTCAGGGCTTGGCTTAAAATAAGTATGGTTCTTACTAACGTCATGTGGCATGCATCATGTGACCACACTACCATAGCATGCTATGCATACTAGCACACTACATTGTTGAATTAAAATAACTCAGCTGAGTTTTGGTTTCACGTGGGAAATGACCTGGACACCCGAGTGAAAGTCTGGAGTTTGTTTGACCCATCCACCACCCCTTCCACCTGCCCTGTGCAGACTTTCTTGCTCTTTATAGTTGCCGGCCGCGTTACAAACTGCTGCCAGCTAGTGTCTGTCATAATGCTTTGAAAGGTGCCTTTGTGTACAAGTGTGTGACACTGACATCCACTTACAAAGTGGTGGCACTTGTCGAGTTCAGTTGTTTTCTGCTCCATCAACAATGGTGGATGGTACGTATCATACCACCACAAATTTATAGTTGCAGGTGGCGTTGACAAACTGCTGCCAGCCGGTGTGTTTCATAATGCCTTGAAAGATGCCCATGTGCATCATTGTCCGACATGGACATCCACTGACAAATTGGCGGTATTTGACGAGTTTGGTTCTTGCCTGCTGTGTTAACAACTGCTGCCGCCTGGTGTGTATCATACCACCGTGAAAAGTGTCTCTGTGTGATGGTATTGGACGCCGAGATCACTGACAAAGTGGTGGTATTTGATGAGTTGGGAATGAGATCAGACTGTAGAGACTGTAGAGTTAGCTGATGTGGCTAAAATGAAACCATATTTTTGTTTGCAGTTTTTAAAGATGTTGTCTTCAGTAGGGACCAATGGACCCGGGGCTGCTGCAGACAGGGTGGGGAAGTCAGAAAGTATTAAGGGAAGGAATGAGACATTATTAGTTTTGGACCTTTAACGGCATTTGCTGACAATAGAGGAAATATACAATATAAAATACCTGCCTCATTTTTAATGTTTTATAAAGTATCTCAGTGTGACAGTTCATACCTGAGCTGCAGTATCACAGATCGTCCTCCAGATCAGACTGATGCTGCTTTATCTGCAAACACAGAGGAAGAAGCTCTTAGCGAGACAGTGGGTCAGTTAAAACACACTGCAGTTAACTGTCATTAACACAGCCTTCCCAATTGTCTCTCTCGTCATCATCATCATCATCATCATCATCATCATCATCATCAACACACACAACGCTGAGCGAACAAATATATTTTCAAGTTACCTGTACCAACAGCCCATAAAAGATTTCCTGCTCTTACTCACACACTTTGTTGCATGTACACACACAAACACACACACACACACACACACACACACACAACCACACACACACACACACACAGATAATGGTAATTACTAACACACTCTCCTTCACACACACTCAGTTTCTTCCTGTCGGAGGAACAATGCAGCAGATTAAAGGCCGATCTGTTCTCTGCCTCCGCTCATCTTAATGAGGAAGCTCCGCTCTGTCAGGCAGGTAGGAAGCCTGCAGGCTAATTCTATATCATTATGTTTCCCTGTAAAGTAACAGGAACACCGAGAGCGCCGTGGCTGATCTGCTTCACACCGGCGAGGTGCTGAATAAAAAGACCTGCAAGGCGACAGTAAACACATTGTCCACCACAGACTATGCAAATTGCCTCTGATCACTCTGTGCAGTGTGGAGCAACAAGACTTTACTGTTTTGAGTTTAATCAGTCGTCTGAGATTTTCTACATGAAGTAACTGTTAAGAAAGGTGAAGGGATGGACTGAGGCAGGTAAATAATCTATCTCTTATTTAAGTTATTGATCTACCTTTAACACAGTTCAGGTCTATTTTTATTTGTTGTTTTTTTTGTTCTGCATAGAGCTGAAACAATTTGGCGATTCACCAGTTAGCCTAGTTCACTTAGGTACAGAGGCTGAATCAGGAACTATTTTGATTATTGAATAACTAAAGTAATTCTTTCTAGCAAACATTGACTGGTTCTAGCTTTTCAATTCTCAGCTGTTTCATATCAGTATAATATTGTTGGGTTTTGATATTTGGATATTTGAAGAATAGAAGAAGAAGACGTGCCACTTTCTTCTGTTTTCTGACACTTGATAATTATAGACCAACTAACAGACTCACAGCAGTCGCATCCTTCTGATGAACTGACAGTAGTTGGGGTTATTAATAGATTATCCACAAGGTGGCAGTATCAACTTACCTTCTATAGTAGAGCTCAATGCAGAGGGGCAGTTACTGAGGTAGACATTTACCCTGTGGGTGGTAGGTGTTGGTGTAGTTGGGGTTGTTATTAGTAAGTCTGTGTGGGTAGTTGGGTAATAGGAATAAATGTTTAACTTGTGGTGGAGTTGTTGGGGAAAGTAGTGGTATGTATATTTATCCTGTGGGGGTAGTAGTGGTATATATGTACCCTGTGGGGGTAGTAGTGGTATATATTTACCCTGTGGGGGTAGTAGTGGGGGTAGTAGTGGTATATATTTACCCTGTGGGGGTAGTAGTGGTATATATTTACCCTGTGGGGGTATTAGTGGGGGTAGTAGTGGTATATATTTACCCTGTGGGGGTAGTAGTGGTATATATTTACCCTGTGGGGGTAGCTGTGGGGGTAGTAGTGCTGGTAGTGCAGCGGCTCGTCCTCGCTGGCCTCTCCTGGTTCAGGACTTTCTCTCTCCAGGCTGCTGACTGAACCCCGGTGAGGAGAGTCCGACACACTGGGCTCCCTGCCTTGAGGACAATCTGACACACGCACGCACGCACGCACGCACGCACGCACGCACGCACGCACACACACACACACACACAGAGTTTTACTACAGTTGTGAGCACCATCACTGACAGCATGTATTCTTTGACCAAACTATAAAGTGGATTGTTGTTACTATGAGAGGTAGTTAAGAGACGACAACACTCTGATAGCAGGAGTCTGTCTGTTATGTCACCTGAAGAGTCAGTGTCTTCTCTAATGGCTCCTCTATAAATGTTCTTTGTTAAATGTTAGTTTTATTAAGCCAGGAGTGTGACATGTAGCATTTTTAAAATATCTTCTCAAAGAGCTTTTGGGCCATCCTGTTGGCCTGAGGGTTTAATTCACTGACCATATAATTGTAATGTCCCCTTTGCTGCATGTTATCCCCCAACTCGCTCCCTGTGTTTCCTGTCAGCCTTTTACAGCCTCCTGTTTTAAAGGCTTATTTCCACTGTGGTCCTTTATAAAACCATAACACTAGTCAAGCCAGAACAGGCTGCCTGTTCCTGGCTCTCTCTGTTATATACGTCAGCCTGCAAGTTACTGAGAAACCTGTTTTCAAGGTCACTGTGAAGATGTGATCAATTTTAGGTTTGAATGTAAATGGCTCAGTTGTACAGCAGCAGAATAAATACATGTGTTTTTGTCCATTAAAGTCTTAAAATGAAACTATATAAAATGTGTTGAACCACCTCTCACAAAATAGCTGTGAGCGTCTTTGAGGTAATTCTGTAAATACGCACATTTTAATAGTTCAGTTAAAGCTGACCTGCTTCTCAACTGCTCGGCTTTCTGAAATGGTCAGGAAGCTGCAACATATATAAATTAAGTCTGAAGTTGAAACAGTGGTCATATGTAAAGCAGACATCTAAAAAGAAGTTAACTTTTCATCATCTTTTTTATACTCTTTGTCAAATTTTATATTTTCATATACTTCAGATATGGAAGCTGTGACATGGCTGTGTTAAAGCTCGGGGGTTTTTGGCTTCTCATATAAGTTTTTCTTACTCCAGTAAACTGTCTTGTTCCCTGAGTAAGATAAGTTTTCTAATATTAATGTACACAAAAAAATAAAAAATGTGGACTGTCAACATGTCACTTTGGATAATTTCCTCATCTTTTTATTCTCGCAAGAAAATTTTCTTCTTCCAAGGTAGAGAAATAAAACCAGCACACACACACACACACACACACACACATACACACACACACACACAGAGTTGGCTGGAGACAAGATAACTCCTGAGCGCTGAAGGGGAGCTTATGAGGCCGGTGTTTATCGCTGTTTACCTCCCTGTCATAATCCGCGCTCCGCTGGCGGCAGTTTTGTCATTGAACCATTACTCACAGATGCAGTGTGATAGCTGATCACATCTGATGGTAAACAAACTGACTCTCTCTTTCTCAGCACCACTGGTCCCTCACAGATCATTTGTAAATAATAAACATCAGTTCTCAGTTCAGTCGTTCTCGGGGTGGATTAAAACCCGGAGAACGACTGATGTGTGAGGCTGATATTGTTTAAATAAAACTGAGATCTGGACCAGTCAGTGTCATCCACCTGTGATATGATGAGCTTGGTTCACACTGACAGATTACATGTTTATTAACACTGGTCATTAATGGGAAGCCTCTGGTGTCACATAAAATAACCCATCTGTGGCATGTGCCAATACCCCAGACGTACCGCCCATCCACGATGGGGCCTCTATGGATTGGACATAGCTCTGACATGTCAAGGTATGGACAAGGAAAGTCTGGGGATGTCCTGTGGTGTTTGGCACCAGCGTTGTCACGGCAGATCTTTTGAGTCCTGTGGGTTGCGACATAACGTACCAGCATGTCCCAAGGATGCTCGATTGGATTTGGATCTGGGGGATTTGGAGGCCAGGTCAAGGCCTTCAGCTCGTTGTCATGTTCCTTGGGCCATTCCTGAGCAGTTGTTGCAGTGTGGCATGACACATCGTCCTGCCATTGGCTACTGCCATTGGGGAGTGTTGTTGCCATGAGGGGGTTTGCTTGATCCATAATGGTGTTTGGGTGGGTGGTGTGTGTCAAGTGGCATCCACATGAATGCTAGGACCCCATGTTTCCCAGCAGAACAATGCATTGGAACAAGATGATCGATGTTATTTACTTCACCTGTCAGTGGTTGTGTTTTGGCTGATTGGTGTATATTTCATCAGCTGCAGCTAATGAGCTAATTCATGTTAAACATGTGAGATGATAGATGGTATCATACTCAGCACCACACACCAACAGCATATGATGCTTATCAAAACACCAACATCTGTTGTTTTCCACTATAGACCGTACACAGTACATCTTGACATTCGTCATCATGGGTTGATGGGATACGTCACCGTCCTACCGTCACACAGTTGATGCATGCAACTTCCCTAAAATGCATCCACTACATGAAATAGCACTTCCTGGCTACTACTTCTGTCTGTGTGACGTGTCTGGTGTGTGTTACAGGTGACAAGTGATGCATTTCAAGCCCCATAATGATACAATATTATAAAAAAAAATGTAAGGCAGGCTGTTATTTCTAGAATAAGTCTGATTTCCCCAAACTGGGCAAATACATCAGACACTGGTGGTAGCTCAGGTCTGTGGGGACTTGGCTTAGGAAGGTTGCAGGTTTAAGTCCGACTCAGATCAAGTACAGAGTGTGGGCTGGTAGCTGAAGAGGTGCCAGTTTATTGGGTACGAGTGAGGTGCCATTGAGCAAGGCAATGAACCCCCATTGACCCAGGGGCACCACCCTACAGACCCTTTTACTGTTAGTAAACAGTGTGACTATGGCGGGGCATGGATGGAGGCAAAACAATTTTCCACAGACATTAGCCAGCGCTAGCTAGCAAGTTCTGTTGGCTTATTTGAGACGATGGAGGAAGATGGTAGTGGTGCATTAGGAATCTTACAAAGGAGGACCACACTTGTTTGTTTTGCTATGGAAGCTAACGTTAGCTAATGTGCTAAAAAGTTAGCGTTCCAGAGAAATCCAATATTCCTCTTAATCCCTCCCCAGTTTCTGATGAGGTGGACATGATAACCCTTAATACACATAACCTTATTCATCCCTACAACAGGAAATACTTTTTCCCTAACCTGATATGAAGTGTGCGCTGCACATGTGAGCATTTTTGATGATGGCCTCCGTCCAGTCCTTTGGTCTTATCACATTTAACCATAGTTGTCTTTGTTTTTGTTGACGGGCAGTGGCGGCTGGTTTTGAGCCATGACTCCTTCTATTCTGGCTCCCAATAACACAACAAGACAAACACATTTTAACACTCCTATGGAGCCTACAGCCCTGTGGGGGAGAGTCCTGTTTTGCCTCCAGCTAACAAACTGATATCATTGTGATGTCGGCTCTGAATGGGTCTATATGAAGATTTCTTTTTTTAATTCCAGATCAGACTGTGTAAATTCTCAGGTCTTTCTGTGGTTGTGGGTTTGGTTTCAGTCCAGCTGTAGAAATGTTTGTCACATTTTATAGGGCAGCTGAACAGAAGTGAAGAACTGAATCTGTCCAACTGCTTGTTGTCTCTACCTGAACAGTCCTTCCTCTGTCTGTCCATCTTGTCCACACAGTCCAACAGGCCGTCAATCTGAACCTTGATCACTGTCAGCTCCCTCTTTATGGCAAGCAGCTCCGCCATCTTCACTGCAGAGAGACAGACAGAGGTGAGTGGGAACAGTAGAAATACAGTAAAAGCTGCGTATGTGATACACTATGTTGTCAGAAGTATGTGGACACCCCCGTGTTCTTCTAACTTTACATAAGCAGTTTGTGTTCGTCCCTTTCCTCTTTCAACATGACGATGCCTCCGTGCACAAACCAGCTCTTAAAGAAATGGTTTCAGGTTTTTGTGTGGAGGAACTTGAGTCCTGACCTCAACCTCATCCAACACCTTTGGCATTAACTCTAACACTGACTGTGAGTCTGACCTGATCACCCAACATCAGTGTTGGCCCTCACTAATATAAATCGCTGCAGCAGGTTTCGACATCTGGCGGAAAGACTGAAACTAGAGGAGAGAAGATATGAGTGTAATGTCTGTGTTGCTTGGTGTGTAGTGTCTCTAGTTTCTAGTCATCAGTGGGAACATGAACCAACATGAACGATCACTCTCAACAGTTTTCTGAAATTGTGTTAAAGTGTTAACGTTTTAGGACTCTTCCTTCATAAGTTGGCTAAAATATTTAAAAATGGACCAGAGTTTGGTTTTATAGCTCCATGCAGATGCAAATGTCCAGTGACCCCTGCAGCCATCAAGCGTGTACTCTTACACCATTAAGTCCTCTTACCACTGCACTCCCACCTCCTTCCCCTGCACGAGCCTTCGCCCTCGCTGTGCTCTGCAATGGACCGCAGGCACCGCCAACAGCTCACCAAACGACCCTGAAAACTACTTCACTCCTGAAAGCTTTTCGACCTCGGGAGCTTGCAAAGGCAATCTAATTTCCTTGTGATGGGGCGAAGTAAAAACTATTAAGGCTTGTAATAAACTAGTATAAACAATTCTTATTTGCCACGCACTATTAACTCAGTCTAATTGCGAGCGCTGATAGGCTCGGCAGGAAGGAGAGCCCCGCGGTACAGAAGCTTTTAATGAAGAGACCATCTGGCGCCCCCCCTCCACCCCGCCTTCTCTGCAGCACCCTGGGGCCCTACCACCGAGACGAGGCATCACACAGGCGGGAGATAACATGAGCAGGGTTTTAGAAAAGGAAGGATCCTCTAAGTGCTCCAGGTTTCCACAGGAGCTCGTGTTGGCTGCACATTGAGATTTTAGAAAAGAAAAATGTTACAGCCACAAATGTGATCACCCAGGGCCTGGCTGTTGTGTGGGTTTGAAATTTAAAAGCCTTTAATTGGAGAAGGTTGAGGCATTTAAAACCCCTGCATATCGACCTCTGCCATCAGCAGGGTGTCAGTGTCTCTGCCCTCTCTGGTTAAAAGCTTTTTAACATTCAAACCCACACAAATGCAGTCATAATATTTCTTTTCATCGTTTACACACTGCAGCTTTGCGGTCATAACCCCAGTCATAATGATTTTTTATGTATTCATTTGGTTCAATGATCGTGGATCTCAGCAGAGAGATAAAACTGCATGACTCATAAATACTTCTGATAAACAAAAGCACAGGACAAAAATCTAAATCATCTGAATCACAACAGTCTTTGGAAAGTTGGCTTTAAGGAGGTGAAATACCCAAAGTTCAACATGTAGTTCAGCATGCTAGAAGACTCAATATGTACTATTAACATGCACGTGCAAAGATGTTGTAATGGAAAGAAGAACAGACTTGACACCTTTCAGCAATCAGTTGACAAGAAGTGGCTAGAAGTTTGGAATAATTATGACTTATTGATGGTAAACTAATGCCCCATTTCCACTGCTTGGTACAGCTCTGCTCAACTCAACTTGAAACACTCTTTTGGTTCTCCATTTGCAAAAGTTGTGGAGTGTACCTGGTACCTTTTTTGGTACCACTTCAGTCGAGGTTCCAAACGAGTTGAGCGGACACTAGAAGGTGGAGTTAAAGGTGGGACAGGCAGTTTAAATTTGCCGTCATTGGACATAAATCCCATAATGAATGTTAAGCATATTGTAATTCAAGTGGCCTGACAGAAAACTAGACTTCTGCAACTCCTCTTGGTTCTATTCTCTGGCTTTAGAAAATCTAGCTGATAATGGACATCCCTTCAGATGGTAAAAGCACTATTTACATATATGACACTATTACATTTAGTACTTTTCATGACTGTCTGTCCCTAGTGTTTGTCCTGTTGGAGCCAACACAGGAAGGTTCAGAGGGGTCGCCAAAAACTTTAGATTCGTCTTTTACGAACAACGAATGCCATGACAGTATGACCTGAAGTTGTTGAGACATCTTGCAGACTGACACAGTTTTAGACAAGCTGGTGAAGAAAGTCAAACATGTAGCAACAGCTGATGAATCTAAGACCAATATTCACTCTTCTTTTAGCTGTTTTTGGTCTCTTCCAACTCCTGAGAAAATATTTGGCCTTTTACTGCTAAATATTCCATTTCTGCAATATTTACAAAAAGGCCACGATCTTTACCTCAACTTAAAGTTCAGTTATGTTCAGTATGAACATTATCAGTGAACAGTTAAAATAATCAACATGTTCTCATCCGAGCGCCGCTTTGTCAGTGGACCTATACGCCAAATATGACATGGCAGGTACCCTCCTGTTATGGATGTTCAGGGATGTTGTGTCAGTTAATGCTCTTTACATGCACTGCATCTTTTCAAATACACTTTTAGTTTTTCAAGAAATGTAAAGTTTCTGCTCGTTACATGCATACAGTCTGTTTTTTAAAAAAAAACAAGGTTTAAGGTTTACTTCCTCAACTTTGGGCAACAAAAGCAGGTTGCCGGTAGTGTTAACAAACTGTCGCTGACCCATGCGTATCATACTGCTGCAAAAGGTGCCTATCTTCCATCAGATCACTGACAAAGCAGTGGTTATTTGACGAGTTGGGAGAACAGGCTGAAATAAACGTTAGGACTGTTGGAGTGTTTGTTTCTCTCTTACATTTGCTGTCAGACGAGGACGTGTGTGTGTTGGTGCTCTTGCTGGAACCTCTGCTGCTCTTCGTCCTCAGAACTGCTGTTGAAGAGGAAGAGGAGGAGGAGGAGGAAGATGAAGGGCGGGGCCGTTTGACAGGACTGGGATCCGCTGGGACTGAGGAGGGGACACGCTGGTAGTCAAACACCCTGCAAAACACACACACAGACAGAGTCCCATTATGCACTGCTGCCTGAGGCTGTGGCCTGTTCTCTTGATTGTTTTATTACTGTAATGAAGTGGAGGGTAATTTATGTCATCAACAGATTTCTTCTTTGTGTTTGCAACAAACTGAACAGCGGATCAGTCTGTCAAGTCATTTATAATATATAGAAATAAAAGTTTTTAAATGAAGCAGTTAAGGAAGAAATAGAAAAGAAATAATCTTTGTTTATCACAAGTACACCACTTTTAAATGTTATAAAATGAATCCACTAAAAGGCATTTTGTTGCTTGAATGACTGACACTGATATCTGATGTCTTGGCAGTAGTCTGGTGTTTTTCTATACTTTTCTGATTGTCGACAAATCCCATGAAAAGACACAATTTAACATGTAAGCCCATCTCGCAGTACTTCCTGACTTCCTGTCTGTGGCTCTCAGCTCCAAGCCCATTGGTCAGCTGATCCATCAGCTGACGTAGCTGGGATGTGAGCTGAGCTTGACACTGTGCCTTAATTAATGCTAACCAACACCGACTTTCACCCAGGAGAGTGGTGTTTGCATCCCATAAGATTCTAAAGCCAAACCCTGTTTGTTTTTCCTAAACCTAACCACGTGCTTTAGTTGTTGGGGGAAGAAAAAACGTCACACTTATTTTGAAAGAGACTGCATATGTGGTAGATGGGTTCAACAACCACCAACTTTCACCCGGGAGAGCGGTGTTGGCGTCCTATAAGATTATAAAGACAAACCCTGTTCTTTTTCCCTCAATCTAACCACATGTGTTAGTCCTTGGAGTACTGACATAGTGTGTATATTTTAAAAGAGAAGGGACATTTCCTGTAAAAACGAAAGTGTATTTTGAAAGACGACAATGCATGTAACAGGCAAAACTTGACACGACATCCCAGAGCATCAACCACCGGCGGACCCAGGGTACCTTTCGCATCGTATCTGGACGTGGAAAGTCCATGAGCAAACGTTGATATGTGACAAGGTCGCAGTGAGAATGTGTCGGAAGGTGAGAAAGTTGTCCGTTTCTGTTTTAAAGCCACTTCAGCAGGGAGACAAGTGTTTAAACCCAGCGCCTCTGCCTGAAGGACGTTCTCTGCTTCATCCACTTCCCAGAAGAAATACCCCTTAATTCTTATAAAAGTATTAAAATGATCTATAAGGAAATTAATTGGGAATGAAAGCTCTAACATTATGATGTAGCTGAAAGTCAAGTGAAAGTGAATTTGGTCTTAAACCTGCAGCCCAGCTGTTACCTGCTTGAGGTGAGCTGAAACTTTATGAAGGACAGAACAATTTATCTTATAAAAACTGATAACTGGCACTGATTTCATTTCATCAAATAATCCCACATTGCCTCTTTTCAGCGCCGCCTGCTTTACTTCGTTCTTCTAGCAGGCGTTGGTGCTAACTGATAGAGTGTGATGTGCTGCAGGTGAGATCTGACTGACACCTCCAATTTGATGCAGAGAGCGATAGAGGAGGCGATCGGGAGGACGACGAGCAGCCTTTCCTCTCCCTGTCAACCTCTGCTGTCTATCACAGCAGCCATCTACAGCTGGAGGAGGACTGACTGCAGGGGAAACATGAATACACTTCATCTCTTTTACTGTCACATAAATAAACATGCATAAACACACGCACCTGCATGTACACAATTCATTTCAAAAGCTGCTTTAATGGTGTGGAAACCATTTGCACTTCAAAGGCCTGAGGAAAATGATATCATGTGTGCCACAAAGACATGTTACAATGATTGGGGGGTTTTCACATGACATGAGAAGCTACAGGCTGCAGGTATCCTCCATGTGCCTGCAGGTTTATGAGATGAAGGAGAGTAATTATATGCACATCACGTAGATGCAAGCCTATCAAAAAACAGCGTTCGCCAAGGATACTCAACTGTCTTTGCCTGGGGGCCACGTTTGGAAAATGACAGGAGACCATTGGCCAGTTGAAGGTACACTGTGCAGGGTTGTTGGTTACTGTTTGATATTTTTCAGTATGGCCTTTGTATTACTGTTTTTTTTTTTTTTTTCACCTAAATACATAAATATAGAAACGAGTGAATGTGGGGTTGGCTTTCACTTTCACTTTCTCTGGTGAGCATGTGTACAAACATATATCTTCATTTATCAAACATATCAAATTCATCACCCAAAAGAGGCAAAATCGTTAATACATGTACAGAAAATTGTGTCTAAAAAAACCCCTCTATAAAATTAGTTGGAGTGGAGTATTTTCATAGTATTGTATTAGTACTTTTACTTAAGTAAAGGACTTGAGTACGTTTTCCACAACTGCCCATCAAGCACAGCACGATGTGACGCCATGCAAAGTTTACCCCATTCATTTTCTATGAGCACTGTGGGATTCCAGGACTGATGTGAAACTACAATTACTGCCTCACAGCTAGAGTTACAGTTAACATCCATGTCTGTGAAAACATGGATGAGATGAATGCAAGGTCACAGTGACCTCTGCCTTTGACCGGCAACATCTCATCAGTTCATTGTTGAGTCCAAGTGAACGTTTGTGCCAAATTTGAAGAGATTCCCTCAAGGTATTCTTGAGATATCATGTCCATGAGAATGTGATGGACAAGGTCACAGTCACCTTAACCTTTGACCACCAAATTCTAATCAGTTTATGCTTGATTCAAATATAAGAAATTCCCTCAAGGCATTCTTAAGATATCATGTTCACAAGAATGAGACGGACAAGGTCACAGTGACTTTTAACCACCAATATCTAATCAATTCATTCTTGAGTCAAAGTTGATATTTGTGCCAAATTTAAGGGAAATTCCCTCAAGGTGGTCTTGAGATATCACGTTCACAAGAATGAGACAGATGTAAGGTCACAGTGACCTTGACCTTTGACCACCAAAATCTAATCAGTTCATTGAGTCCAAGTGAATGTTTGTGCCACATTTGAAGAAATTCCCTCAAGGTGTTCTTAAGATATCTTATTCACGAGAAATTAACAGACAAGGTCACAGTGACTTTAACCTTTGACCACCAAATTCTAATCAGTTTATGCTTGACTCAAAGTGAGTGTTCATGCCAAATTTGAAGAAATTCCCTCAAGGTATTCTTGAGATACATGTTCACGAGAATGGGATGGATGGACATACGGACTGACATACTTTTCGCCGGTGCAGAGACATAAAAACCACCTCTTGTCCAAAAACAAATAAAGTTATCAAAATGTGAAAAAGTTAAAGTTCCATAAAAGTTTTTGTAAAAACAGATTCCAGCTGTAAAAGACGACCTAAAAATACAGACACTCTTCAGTCAAAGAGAACAGGAGGTTTCTCTCGTTACTCTCAAACTTCCAGCCTGCAGCTCTGACTTTCCTCATACAGACTTTATTTTTATCTCCATCTTATAGACTTCAGTATTCTGATTTTCATGTCTTTCTGTGGAGCACTTTGTGAGCGCTGCTGTTCTCTCAGTGTGACACAAACGTTTACTGCAGTGACGGAGAAGTACATCAGCACAGCAGAGGATTAACATATGATCAGCAACTTTCTAAATTGGTGAGGTGGTTTGATCAGCACATACATATTCAGACCTGACGCTGTGTTTGTCCCTGCAGTCTCAACACATCAGGATAACCGGTGAGTGTGTGAGGAAGTGTGTGTTGGTCGAGGGGGGCTACTGTACCTCGCTAAGCTGATAATCCGCAGCCCGGCAGATAAACGCCTATAAATATTTACAGGGCGGCGATGTTGACACGGCCGGGCTGCACAGCTTTACATCCTGTCTCACTCCGTATGGAGCGAGGCGGCCCGGCTGTGGAGTTACACTCACAAATTGAAGCTGTGTAATTCTCCAGATAAAAATGAAGTAAATAAAATACTCCAGATCATCCCTGGAGGCTTTTCAGAGGAGGCAGTGTGCATAAAATACTGTCCTTCTGTTGGCTGGATGGGTCAAATATTCTGCTGGGTCTGGACAAACACTGCTCAGGTGTTTTACACAAAATAACCGAGTAAAAAAGATTCAGAGGATCATTATGTCTGAGATCCTCTAATCCCACAGTGCACTGCTCCCACAGCATCCCAACACAATCATCAGAATAAATGTTGGCTTTGTATATTTCTGCACATTATTATGTAGCGGATATATTAAAACCTAGAGTTTCAACAATGTTGTTGTTAGGTTTAGGTACAAAAACCCCTTGATCAGGGTTAGAGATTAAGATTACGTTTGGCCTAAAATTTTGATGTCAAAACCCAGTTTCGATGTCACAATCCCAGGAGGAAACACGGGGATGTCTCAGTAAAATCAATGGCTTTTTGTGGCACTATCCCAGCCGGAAATCCAGTGTCAGGTTGCTAAAAACATCATTGTTTGGCGGCTAAAAGCTGCTGAAAATGCAACGATGACTCACTGAAAAACAGGCTTGACACTTCTAGATGTCATGCCATCCACTAACCCCTCCGCCTTCAGATGACAAAGTCACCTCAAATACTACGTCACTTGAGAAACATCGATATGGTTTACAAAAATGTACAATGTCAACATTTTCCTCTGGCGACTGGGCTGAACATCCCCTCATATAGACACCTGAGGCCTGTACTACGAACCAGGATTTGGAGTTAGCGAGGTTACTTCAGGGTTAACTCTCAAATCATCCGATTGGACAATGGGAAAAAACTGGTGGATTGCCCCCTCTGGGTTGGGAGAGAGTTACTGCCTCAAGAGAGGGAGTTCAAGTATCTCGGGGTCTTGTTCCCGAGCGGGGGTAAAATGGAGCGTCAGATGGATTGGCAGTTTGGTGCAGCTTCTGCAGTGATACGGGCACTGTGCTGGACCATCGTGGAGAAGAGGGAGCTGAGCCGGAAGGCAAAGATTTCGATTTACTGGTCCATCTATATCCCAACCCTCACCTATAGTCATGAGCTCTGGGTAGTGACTGAAAGAATGAGGCCAAAATGAGTTTCCTCTGTAGGGTGTCTGGGCTCAGCCTTAGAGATAGGGGGAGGGGCTCGGACATCAGGAGGGAGCTCGGAGTAGAGCCGCTGCTCCTTCATGTCCAAAGGGGTCAGTTGAGGTGGTTCAACATCTGATCAGGGTCCTCCTGGGCGCCTCCTGTTAGAGGGGTTTTGGGCACGTCCCACTGGTAGGAGGCCCCGGGGCAGACCCAGGACACACTGGAGGGATTATATATCTCATCTGGTCTGGGAACACCTCGGGGTCCTCCAGGAGGAGCTGGAAAGTGTCGCTGGGGAGAGGGACATCTGGAGTGCTTTGCTCAGCCTGCTGCCCCTGCGACCCGGCCCCGGATAAGCGGATGAAAATGGATGGATGGGCTGTATCTTCAGTAGCTAGCTAGCTAACACTACACTTTTCGAGGTTTTATTTTGGTTTTGGAAACGTATATCTTTTTCCAACCTCTCCAGGTAACGAGTATCATCAGGCACAACATTTAGCTCCAAATCCACAAAACCAGCCTGGAAATGAAGGAAATCTAAAACGACTGCATGAGAGTCAATGGAGCACAGCTGTGTTGTTGTTGGACCCTGGTCTGAGCCGGCCAAATGCTACGTTATGATTGGCCCGTCTGCGTCTGGGAGCAGGACTTAGAAAAGGGTCAATTTGAAGGACGTTAAGGTTTGGTCAGATTTATGTTCAAAATCAACTTTGTTAGGGTTGAGGGAACAAACTCAATGAAGTGAGGGGAAGTTTGGTCGAGTTGAGGGAAACAAACAGCTGTCCTGTGTTTAAGTTTGACTTCTTGTCGATATTTATAATAACGTCACAGTACTTCCTCTTGTGCTCCTGAGACATAATTCCTGCGGCCACTAGAGGGCTTTCACGTAAAAAAAATGTGTTTGGGGCACTTTGTGGGACAGTGTCATCACACACTTTGTGGGACAGTGTCATCACACACTTTCTGAGACGGTCTCATCACACACTTTGTGGGACAGTCTCATCACACACTTTGTGGGACAGTGTAATCACACACTTTGTGGGATGGTCTCATCACACACTTTGTGAGACAGTCTTATCACACACTTTGTGAGACAGTCTTATCACAAACTTTGTGAGACAGTGTCATCACACACTTTGTGAGACGGTCTCATCACGCACTTTGTGAGACGGTCTCATCACGCACTTTGTGGGACAGTCTCATCACACACTTTGTGGGACAGTCTCATCACACACTTTCTGGGACAGTCTCATCACACACTTTGTGAGACGGTCTCATCACGCACTTTGTGAGACGGTCTCATCACACACTTTGTGAGACAGTCTCATCACGCACTTTGTGGGACAGTCTCATCACACACTTTCTGGGACAGTCTCATCACACACTTTGTGAGACGGTCTCATCACACACTTTGTGAGACGGTCTCATCACACACCTTGTCCACCTTTCCATTACACAGTCACATGTTTAAAATGTGTCCTTTTTTTTCTCGTTTGAACGAACAACTGATGCTGTAATTTTTCTGGTGACTCAGACTGTCCTGCAGTAACTGAACCACAACCAGAGCTGCACTATGCAAATGAATCATGCGGGCCTCTGTGTTGAAATGAGGGCATGTGTGAGGAAATAAGTGAGGAGGAGACAGAGAGGGTGATGCAGACGAGTGAACAGAGGGAGGGAGGGAGGATGGAAACTGAGCGGAGCGTTTATCTGAGCGGCTGCCGGCTGCCAACACACTCGTTTTTCATGCTGTCAGCCTCTTTTTCTCCCGCTCTACCCTCATCTGTTGTTCCCTCCATCCTCTTCCTCCTCTCTTTCATCCCCTGCCTCTTCTTCTGCAGCTAACATACAGTTATCCTCCTCCTCCTCCACCTCCTCCACCTGTCCTTGGCGGCCTGCAGTGATCTGTGTTTTCAGCCCGTGGTGGGGCGGTCACTGCGCCGTCAGTCCGCTGCTGTTTCCACTTTTTTGCATTTTAGTTAGACATTTGTTTCTTTTAACCTTTCTGTGAAAGTCAAGAGAGTGAGTGAGGCTGCTGTTCCTCAGGATCACCTTGTTCCACTGCAGACAGAGGGGACGGCGTCGGAGCAAACTTCCTGTATGTAGTCTGTGGAGCAGTTTCAAATGACACTGTGACATTTGGTAGAGTGAAATGTGATCACCTCGCCTCTGAAAAGCTCCGTCTCAGGAAGTTAACATTATATTATCTTATTGTGAATCTTATCTTACCATGTACTCATACCTGTCATTTGTACAGATATGTACTAATATATGCACCACATATTTTATACTCATACTTTTACCTGCACCATATATTTTATATGTATTCTTACACCTGCACTATCTACTGTATATTACACTCATACTTTTACCTGCAGAATATATTTACATTTATACTTTTCCCTTCACTATGTATTTCATACTTATCCTTTCAACTGCACTGTGTTTATTTAACACTTACACCTTCACTATGTATTTTATACTTATACTTGTAATTGTACTATGCATTTCACACTTCCACTTATACCTGCACTATATGTGTTTTACACTTAAACTTTAAACCGCACTATGTATTTTATATTTATACTTTTACCATCACTATACTTTTTTTTACTTGCATATACTCTTGCATTATATATTTTATACACTCTGCACTCTAAGTATTAAACTCATACCTGCAGTATATATTTACTAAAAATGTAGTTGGCCACATTCTAGTTTTAGTTTACTTTTCATTTATTTATTTATTTTATGTTTATTTCATGTAATGTTGCATTAAGTACTACTTCCTAACACGTATGTAATTATATACAACTATAACTACACAGTCTCACACTGAAGAGACAATAGTTTCATCCAACGAGAAACATCAGACACATTTGAAGTATTTGTGTATTTCTAAGACAAATGTGACTCCACAGAGGAGACACTTTATCTTCCTTCTGCTCCTTCACTCAGTCATGGGAGGTATTTCTGCTCTCCCTGCTTTTATATCACAGTATGAAGTATCTGTGAGGAAGGCTGAGCCTCTGATTGTGCTCTGGTTTATCTGCAGCCGTGCTGTGATATCGCAGGTGAGTTCAGAGCAGCTCATGGAGGAGGAATTACAGGTTTGAGAGAGAGGAGATGATTTATAACCAACTCCTGTTTCTACTGGATTGCCGCTCTCTTTCACTCTAAATGTGCCGTTGTGGCACATTTCCCTGACAAACACCGGCAGAGTGTTTGTTGTTTTTTTCTCTGTTGTCTAGAATTTGCTGAGTCCTGTGTGTGCACAAATAAGAGCCGTGTCACCTTCAGTGCTGTCACAGAGTTTTACAGGCTGCGAATAAGCAGCAGATAAAAATGTGTTTCCGGCACGGCGGATTATTTTTCCTCACTGCTGTGTTTGTGAGCAGAGCACGTTGCTACTGAGAAGAATACAATTAACTGGGACTAACATTTATAAAATGTAGTAATAATAAAAGAAATTTTGATTTATGGAATTAAACATCAAATCTTTTGACATCAATCTGCTTTAGTCAGGCAGATCATTTCAGGAGCATGTTTCACTGGTCTTCAAATCTTTTCTCTGTGAACTGGATCACAGCTGAACTGGAGCAGTGTCTGGAAAGTTTACATCTAAAATCTGCAGGATGTTTCGCCTTCTTAAAGGGGGATTCCACTCATTTTACACCTCAAAGTGTGTTTACAGGTGTCTGTTGTATAAAGCCTTTAGTGTGTCCAGAGGGAGCTGTGTGAAGTCTGATAAATGTCCTCCAGTGATGTTACTTAAGTCAGCATCGATTGAAGACTACAAGTCTGAAGAGTAAAAAAAGATCTGGAGGTGTTGTTACAGAGAAGGGAGCTCCTCATCTCTGCTGCCGGCCAGACACTCAACATCAGTCACAAAACCCGAATTTCAGACTCTGTTGGAGGCTAATTTGCACTGGCAGCAGGTTTTGACAAGAACAAAGATAATGTAGAATAAAGACGATATCTCTGGTTCTGATGCATCAGTTATGCCACTGTGCAAGACAGAGTGCGAACCATTTTTGAGGTAACACCATCTTTTGCTGCATTCAGGAACCCTTTTTATACAGAGATGGTGCAACAGAGCCGCTACGAAGTCACTTCTTTGTGATGCCTTTGCATTTTTACGCAGACATGAAACACAGCGGCATCATGATGGTCCAGCGTGTGATTTCAGACAGCATGCTGACATCCCGGAATCAAAAGAGACGCGACAGGTGTGACTTGTACCACAATTGCTTCACCCTCAAATGTGACATACAACATACCATCCTCATCCTCACTGTGACCTCGTCACATGTCCACGTTTGGTCATGGACTTTCCACGTCCACATATGACGTCCAAGGTACCCTGGCTGTGTTGGTTGTTGACGTTCTGGGACGCCATGTCAACTTCAGCCTGTTACATGCATTGTCTGTTTTCAAAATACACTTCTGTTTTCACAGGAAATGTACAGTTTGCATACAGTCTCTTTCAAAATAAAAGCACTACGTCAGTACAACACCGTGTACTGACAGTTTTTCCGGTAGCATCTTATGCACGTGGTTGGATTCAGGAAAAAAGAACAGGGTTTATAATCTTACAGAACGTGAACACCGCTCTCTCAGGTGAAAGTCGATATTTGTTGATTCATATTTATTATTATTAATCTGAATCCGTAAAGTAACTGAAGCTGTTATATATAATATATATAGTGAAGTAGAAGTATAAAGAAGCATAAAATGGAAACACTCAGGTAAAGTACAAGTACCTTTGAAAATGTACTTGAGTAAAAGTACTGCTGTAAGTAGTGCTGTTGTTGTGAACACATGAATGTCTGTAGTGTAACACTGAGTCCAGTGCGATGAGCCGACAGCAGGAAACACTGCAGTGGTTCTGCTACAGGAAACACAAGGACACGTCAAGGTTCATGTAAAGCAACACACACACACACACACACACACACACACAACCCCTCTGTTTTTCACTGATCTAACCTCGCTCAACCATTTTTTGTCTTATCTCTTACACCTTGTTTCTTCACCAGAAGTAACTAAGTACATTTACTCAAGTACACTTGAGAGTATTTTTCATCTTCTGTTACTTTATACTTCACTACATCTCAGGGGGAAACACTGTAGCCTATTTTTTACTGCACTTTGCAGATTCAGATTATTAATATACAAAATATAAACAACACAAAAATCGGGATGTATGGGGGATACTTTGGGTACTTTAAGTATATTTTCATTTAATACCTTTGTGCTTTTACTTAAGTACAATTTTGAATTCAGAATTATGGCTTGTATAATTGTGTACACTGTGATATTGGTACTAAAAGATCCGGGTACTTCTTTCTCTCCTTGTTCCTTCACTGTGCATCCCTCTCTTTATCCATCCCTGTTTTCTTTCTCTGTTTCTGCTACCTCATTCTCTTTATTACTTTCTCTCTTTCTCTTTCTCTTTCTCGTACATACGTCTGTTCTCATCTCATCTTTTTTCTAAAAGTTTCTCTCCTCTTCCCTCCTCCAGTTCCTTCTCGTCTCTTTTATATCCCCTCAGATTCACTTCTCACTTAAATCTCTCCATCACAGCAGCCTGGATGTTAAATTAATACGAAGAAACATGAAGGAAGTTAATGGGAAAAAAGTAAATAAAACAGAGTAAAAACAGATTGAATCAGGTTGTAAACACACACACACACACACACACACACACACACACACACACACACTTACTTCTCATTTCCCATTTTCTGCATCAGGGATATTTTAATTGAATGTAATTTAGTTTAAAAAAAAAAAGCTTAGTTGCGTATTTATTTTCTGCATCAGAGGAAATTTAATTCCGTTTAAAGAGTTTAGTTGTTCACATGCTGCTCTGCACTCATTTCAACTCTTCTTCCAGTTGTGATGTTCACAGAGGCTGGGATGTAACGACACAGACTCACAGAGTAAAGTTTGTTTCATAAATGTGAATGAATGAATTTGTGCCCATTCAAAGGTTGTGTAATGAATGAATTACTTTATTATGAAGATTTCTTTATTTCCGTGGCACAAAGGAGGAATAAATAACAACAAAACAAAGACACAAACAAAAAACTGTATCTAATGTCGGACGAATTCTATCGTATCGGTATTGGCCCGAAAATGTCACAGTCAGTGCATCCCTAATATTCACAGCCACCCAGTTATATTTGACATTTAGCAGTTTATATTCACATTTTTTTATCCAGCAGAGACTAGCAACTGACTAACTAGTGGACCGAGCAGTGTTCACTTCCTTGACAAAAACTATGATGAAAATCTTTTGTGAACGACGTGTTGTCCACGATTAAAACAAGACGATGATGAACTAAAAACAGATCTTGAATCTATGCTAACTCTTCCTTTCTCTTGTTCTTGATCTCCTTTTATCTTTCCCTTTGGCTGTCTCTCACTCCTGAAATATCTTCATCTCCATCTCACTCTTCCTTCTTCTGTTTCAATAAATCCTAGTATTGTGATTTTAATCTTCCCAGCTCAGGTCTGTCATCTGTCTTCTCTCTGCTTGTTGGACGTATTTTACTGTACCGACTGTATTTTGTCTTTCACCGCCCTGCAGACTAATCAGAGCTGAGGATGGGTGCAGGGCAGAGGGGAAGCCTGCAGCTGCACTCATCCTCACAAAATGCCTCTTCATCCAGCTGAAAGCCAAACACAGCGAGGTCAAACTGGGATCCAGTCGCAGCTTTCATCTTTATCTGGAACTGTAAACAGCTCTGTGAGAGAGGAGGATGGTCTCCTAACCTCAGAGTCCAACGTACTCTGCCATCAAACTGGAAATCGGCCTGCCGCTGCGAGCCAGACACAAATGGCGACCAATTTCCTCCTCTCAGCTGAAAATGTGCAGTTTGAGTCGCTCAGGGAAAAAAGAACAGTTTGAAGCTGTTGAAACACTGAAAAAGTTGAGATGACATTTGAGGTCTTCCAGCGCGGCTGTCTGAATCGTTTGGACCAAAACATCAGTTCAGTTTCCAGACAGCTATGATATGAATATATTTACTCGGTCGCTTCCTGTCAGACAATCAGCACCTCATCAACATACTCTTCTCTGATTGTTAGTTTCTCCTGCTGACACTAAAACTGGCTCATGATGAAATAAAGAACAACGTGTTTCCATGTTTTTCTTATTCACGTCCCGGCTCTTTGACCGGTTTTCAACAAGGAGGCAGATTATTTAAAATTAGTTATTAACAAATATAGAAATATGAATATACAGTATATTACATATTTGGGTGAACAGATGTGTCATAAACACTCTGTGAGGGCTGCAGCCTGAGAGACGGCGCTGTGGAGGATCAGGGACAGAGCGAGGAGTCGATGGTGCCATGAAACGATGATGAAGGCTGTTCTCATTCACCATTCACGCTTAAACCTACGAAAATGAATGCTCTGTAATTCGTATATAACCCATGTGTTCTGAGGCTGAGATCACATGACCTTTGCCCTGCAGGCTGCCCAGTGTCATAAGACTGGAGCAAAGGAGGATGTCAGGTGATGTAGTTAACACATAGACTGTGATGTCACCCACTGGTATGTGGACTCCAGATCTGAAGCCTCAAGTTTGAAATTTCGTCCGTCACCATCTTGATTTTTTGGAGCCAGAAGTGACCATATTTGGGTGAGAGCATGGAGCTGTGGAGGAGCGAGGGGTGGAGCTGACTTAGAAGTCGAGGACGCCATCAGCAGACAGCCTGTCATTAAAAGCGGCCTGCTGTTAATTATGCGTAACTTTAAGCCTTAATAAAATGTAAATGGGTAAAAGATCTGAGTACGTTTTCCACCTCTGCTGATATCTGTGTTGGATGTGGTGCTGTCAGGTCACGTACAGCTGGCTGTGTGAACCGCTTATGACTTGAGAAAGCACCAGTAACCAGAAGTTCAGAGACAAAACAGGAAGTGGAACAGACAAAGAAACGGGTAAATAAAAGGTTAATAAACGTTGTGTACCTGTTGTAGTGTTCATCAGGGTATCTGTCGTACTCCATCTCGTAGTCAGATCTGAGGACAAAGAGAGAGAAATGAAGGTTAGCCTCAGATGAACAGCTGTCCTGTTAAAATGATAAAAGATCAAATAAGTCAGTCACAGTCACATCACAACAAGGTGACCTGCTGATATATGTCTATCATAATTCATTATTCACAAGTATCAATCATTTATATTTAAAGAGAAGGTCAAGACCCAAATCAGGCAACAATTAAAACAAACAGATATCGGATATTATTGAGACACATTAAAACCTTGAATCACAGACTGCAGGAAAAATGATCCGTTAGGTTAAACGTCAGCAGCTGTGTTTCCAAAAGGAGACAAACCCAACAAGAAAACTGGGCACATGTAACGCTCTGTGTGTGTGTGTGTGTGTGTGTGTGTGTGTGTGTGTGTGTGCATATCTTTGATATTCAACTTGTTATAGGTTCATAGAGACAGACTTAATTGTGATCCTTGTATTTTCTTGAATGCAGCCATTTTCTGATCATTCTTTCCCCCTGAAATACAGTGAAATACAAATAAAAACTGTCCTCATGTGCCCAAAGATTAAATATAGTATGATAAGAAAAACTCACTTTTCAAGGTTTGACTGATTTTGAAACTTTCTTCAGATTTGTGCTTAGTCGAGCTCAGAGAACATTTTTCATCAAAAGAAATGAAGCATTTCAGTTGCAGGGACAAATGAGCTACGGACATTTAAAGTGCTTATTAATGCTCTGTACAGGGCTGGGTGGCACGACCTGAAAATTATATCATAATATTTTTAGGCTATATCGTGATACACGATATATATCTCAATACATTTCCCCAAAGCACTTCATTAATATTAGGACTGCGAGAGAAAATCAACCATAACAATATTTCTAACCAAATACCCTCTCTGATGCAAAACATTTGTATGGATGACTATTATTTTGTTTTGTTTTGTTTTTTTCAGAAAATATTAACACAATAACGACTGAGTGAGTTTAGGCAAGCGTTAAAACAAATAAAAAGTCTGATAAGTTTATACATTTACATCACTTTACTGTAATGCAGCCTTTAAAACACAATTTATGCCTCATCACAACACGACATCCAAAGTCTAACATGATGTAGTCACATCCTCTGCCTGGACGTCCATTGAAATGCATTACAGAAAGTCAGTTTTGTTCGGTTTTATGAGCTTTTTCTGAGATTTGAAGTTTAAAAATGGTCAAACGGTGTGCATGGGGTACATGCAACTCTGACATAAGGTATCCTGAGAGGCTGGGCGACCAGGTGTATTTTTACACTTTAAACCACATCTCAACCGAGAAAAGTGTCTCCTTTGGATAAAGTTGTGTGGTAACGTTAGACCACAACATCAACTCAACGTGAATAAGATTAACAATGATGTCTACATCTGTTCTAAGGTAAGTCAACATTGTGTTTGAGGCAACATATTGTCACTTTGCTGGAAAGAAATATAAAGTTATCTTTAACATCTCTAGCTAACGTTAGCTAAAGTTAGCCTAACGTTAGCTCCTAGCTGCGTTGTTCATCATGTCACCTTGTTTGCTGGGAGTTCATTAGCCTATTTTGTTCTAGTTTTGTACTTTGGTGATCGTACATCATTGTTAGCTGTTGTCCAAAGGGCTCTAGTTAAGCTAACGTTAACTTCTGGAGCTTAGCTTCATTAACTTATCTGTAATGGCAGAGATAACAAAGGTTGGCAAACGTTATGCTGAATGATTCAGTGTAAATACTGTAGCACCAAACTAACGGAGAGACACTGATACTGCTTGTTTGTGGGACACTATAAAGTGTCATGATGTGTCAGTTCTTTGGTTTTCTCATGAGTAAACCCTAAAATGTCCAATCATGTGTTTTGAGTCTCTGTATTCCACAAGATAATTGGCGATGAGGATGGGACTGGTTGTGGAAACAACATCCAGCTTGCTGCATCGCTTCACTCTGTGTGAGGAGCACATTGTGGCCATATAAAAAAAGGCAGGAGATCATTTGATCTTTAATTCTTAATGTGACCTTTATGTGAGTTTGGGGAGATGCAGTGAAGCAGTGTTGTCAAGAATCCTCCAATAAAGGACCTTGAAGTTGTTGGTATATTGATTAAGAGACATAAAGGATTTGCACACTTGATTCTAAACACATGCGAGTGCACTGCTTTACTAAGAGATAGGGACAGAGGCCCCCACATGAGTTGTTTGCTGCGCTAAGTAAGGAGGGTAAAAGTGAGCAAGGAAGTGTTTCTGAATCAAATGCACAAAAAAAGCACAGAGATGAAATAAAATAGAATACAGAAGAAATATATAGAAAGTAAAAGCTAAAATAAAGTAATAGACTGTAATATAGTTCACTACAGTAGGCTAGGACATTGACACTACAACAGTAAATGACTACAGTGGAATAAAATAGAATATAATTCAAAAGTTGATCATTTTTTCTGAAGAAAAGAGTTGAACATGCAGACGTAATAACTAAAACTAATTAAACTAGAATAGAATAAAGCATGTTCCACGATTACTTGACTAAATCATTGTTATTATGATGCAACATTAAATCAAATGAAATCCTCTGTCACACAGCAGCAGTCTGGTGGCTCTGCAGCTGAACTGAGCAGATGGCGTTCAGACCTACTTATCACAGTGCCAAAGAGCCTGTGGGCAAGGCAGCACACAGTGGCAGTGTCTGCAACTCTGCTCACACACAGACACTTTTATTAGGTCAATAAACCCACAGATGGCGGCTACAGTTCACACTTTCAGGCTGATGCTAGCTGGCTACATTATGATCAGCTGGAGGTATAGTGGAGATGGGCTCAGGCGACACAGGTAACATCACACTGCTCCTCTCCCCGTGTTAGCGACACTTAGCTTTGCAATGAGACCTTGTAGACTATCGTGCTTTTGCTTTGTGTACAAAGACACAGCAACAGGTTCAACCAACACACTCTCACTCCCAACTTGTCAAATACCGATGTTTGGGAAGTGGCCCATCACGTCAGAATCTGATGCACCAGGTGCTCTCCTGCATCAGTTTTGGATGTTCAGGGACATTGTGTCAGTGTACACTTGTTACATCTCTTTATAAAATAAACTTCAGTGATCACAGGAAATGTGCAGTTCCTGTTTGTTAAATACATAACGTTCATGTAGTCTTTTTTTAAATTAAACTAACTACATAGGTTGTTTTTAGATTAACTTCCTGGGGTTAAGGCAACAAAATCACATGGTTCATAAGTTGACTGACACACACA
Organism: Epinephelus moara; assembly: GCF_006386435.1. Classification (NCBI taxonomy): domain Eukaryota; kingdom Metazoa; phylum Chordata; class Actinopteri; order Perciformes; family Serranidae; genus Epinephelus; species Epinephelus moara. The sequence continues at coordinate 45,618,765 of NC_065525.1, read as the reverse complement.
TTAAACACACAATAAACACACGTTAAACACACATTAAACACACATTAAACATGGCTTCATAGAGACAATTTCAAACACAAATCAGCTTCACTATAACTCGCAGCATTCACAGACAAACACTTGTCTTTATCTGGACACATTTTCCCCACAAATACAACATGCTAATATTTTTAGCACAAGCCTATGGCATTTTACATTGTATACATTAGCCTAGCAGGTAGCGGAGACTTCCTCTGCTCATATGAAGCCAGGGACAACAGCAACATTTAACAAAGTTAACATTACAAAATTCAGCTCCATTACAGCTCACAAGGTTCACTGACAAAACAACTGTTTTATACTAAACACGTTTTCCAAACAAATACAACATGCTAACGTTATTAGCACAAGCCTATGGCATTTTACATTGTATAAATTAGCCTAGCGCCCAGCAAACTTTTCCTCTGCTCATATTTCAGCCAGGATAAATCACACACAGTGTGTGGAGGCTTTATTGTCTTCACAATTTCTTTTTCTTATCTGTGAAATTCTTCCATCGTACCTTTACACAGCAAATATTGGTTTGCAGCTTTATTAATGCTTTGAATGTCACATGTCACACCTTACACACCAAAGAATACTGATCAGTTACTAAAGTTTCCTCTTAGGAAATGTCATTCTTATGTAAATGTACCTTTAAGGGTCAAACTTCCAAAGACAGAAGAAGACGAAACGGCACTTCTCTCAGTTGGACAGATAATGAAAAAGAGATGCAGTCTGAACTCCAAAACGTGGCACTATTTATCCACTGAGGAGAAGGAATCAATAACCACCTAACACACACACACACACACACACACACACACACGGAGCAGCAACAGGCCTCTCTAACTGAGGACTCAGACTAATAAAGAGGAGCCAGGAGGAGATAGAGCAGGCCAGACAGATAAAGGTGGAGACAGATAGAGAAGGTGATGACTCTGATGGACAAACAGGTGCCAGACTCATATCCTTCCACTGTTTTGTAAGCAGCCGTATCACCGCTCCTGCTGCTTCCATCATTCATCTTCATCAGTGGTGATGTGGTGTTAATCAGCGTTTAACGACGGTATCGATCCAGGGGACGACTCGGAGCCTCTGCTCAGTCGTGCGTCTCCTATTGAGCTGTGTAGGAGCAAGCATTTAAACATGACTATTGATCTGCAGGACGGCTCCCGCTCCTCTGAGCCGGGATCACACTAAATGACTCTTTTATGGCTCACACTGCTGGTTTATCTGTGTAATTAGGACTGATATTACAGCAGCAGCACCACCTGAGAGGCCGCTCCTCGCTGTGATTATGGGCACATAACAGCCGACACAAGCGGCTACTGGAGTCCTCATAATCCCAGTAAAAAATGTCCTTCAGGCTGTTTTGGATTTTATTTTACAACAGTCTGGGCTCAGGTCCACTGTGCTGCGTTCAGGAAAATTAACACACCCTCACTTTTAAATCCTTTTTCACTCCTCCTCATCACTGCTGATGGCTGCAGGAGCACTTTTCCAAATCAATTGATTTCAATTCACTGGACTAATTACACAGCGGCTCTGCAAGCAGTTAAAGGGCCTCCCGCTACAGGAAGTCGATGAAGATGTTGTGTAACTTTGATCTTGTTCGAGTGGATTAATTTAAAGTTATTGCATTTTCTCCAGGCAGTTAGAGAGTAAAGTCTGATTCACAGGAGGTTTTAGCTGGAGGGTTTCAGAGGACAGAATTTTTGGAAAATAACTCCTGCTGTAATGAACACTATTGAATGGAACCGAGATCAATTTAAAGTGTAATAAAGTGACTGTATGTGTAATGCACCAACCAAAAAAGAAGTGGATTTAATGTGCTTTTAACACAAAGCTGAGCAGCTCAGTGAATCTAGAATTCAAAATGCTGTCACAGCTTTAATGAGAAGTTTTCCTGCAGTGTCCATAATACTCAAAGCTGGGTAGGCAGTTGTATTTTGGTGTCACTGGGCAAAAATCATATAATAACCTTTGAGCATATTGTAATTCGAGCCTGGTCTCACTCCAAAGTCGTCGAAATCCGGTGCTTGGGCAGTGCAGACGAAAAGGTGTCCTTCTACATCGGCATTATACGTGGCCGGTTGCTGTAATAGTTCAACGGTGCCCGGCAGCGGGACAAGGACACAAGTTAAGGCAGCAAAAGTCCCAGTGGGGCGGGTGGTTCCAACAAACACCGACTTTCATCCGACCTAACCATGTAGTGTTTGTTTAAGGAAAAAAAACGTCATCTTGCGATGTTGTACCGACGTAAATTTCCTGTGAAAACCAAAGTGTATCTTGAAAGAAGACAATGCAGTCTTGACACAACGTCCCAGAACGTCAACAACCAACACACCCAGGGTACCTTGGACGTCATATGTGGACGTGGAAAGTCCATGACCAAAACGTCAATATGTGACGAGGTCGGAGTGAACGTGTGTTGGTAATTCACATGAACTTGGAGAAAATTAGACCTCTGCACCTCCTCTTATTTCTGTTTTCAGGCTTTAGAAAATCTAGCCCATGACAGGAGACTTTGGCCAATCACAGGTCATTTCAGAGAGAGGGCATTCCTATTGGCTGTGCTACAAATGCAGTTGCACGTGCCCATCCCTTTGGATGGCAAAAGCCTGATTCAGTGTTGGAGAATCCAGCAGAGAAAATTCCAGCATTGGCAACAACTGCCTACACTGCAAAGCAACCCAACACAAGAAGGACTCATCAGAAAGAGACAATAAACTAAATAAAATGTGTCAGTATCAGGGAAGTGATTCAGAGATGGAAAGACAGTGTTGCCAATAGTCAAGTCTTCTGCTAAATGGAGCCAAAGGCCCACAGCCGCACCTCAAGTTCCCATTTATGTAGCACAGTGTTGGACAGTAACGCATTACTGTAATAATATTACTTTTTTCCAATAACGAGCAGTGTAACTAATTACTAATAAAATTTCAGTAATAATCTTACAATTACTCAAGAAACCAAACAACTCATTACAAATTTACTTTTGTTATCACATCACTACTGACTCGCTACTGGGGGCGGCAGTAGCTCAGTCCATAGGGACTTGGGTTGGGAACCGGAGGGTCGCCTGTTCAAGTCCCCGTCCGGACCAAAATATGGAGCGTGGACTGGTAGCTGGAGAGGTGCCAGTTCACCTCCTGGGCACTGCCGAGGTGCCCCTGAGCAAGGCACCGAACCCCCCAACCGCTCTGAGCGCCTGTCATGGGCAGCCCACTCTGACATCTCTCCACTTAGTGCATGTATAGGTCCTGTTTGTGCATGTGTGTGTTCGGACCTGTGTGTAATTGACAAACAGAGTGAAAAAATTGAATTTCCCCTTGGGGATTAATAAAGTATATAAAATTAAATTAATTAAAATTAAAATAAACAACATCACATCAGCAGACTAATTTTAGTAATCGTTTTAGTAAGCGGCTGGAAATATTTACATTTATATTTAATATTTAGTTACTTTGATTTTGTTGGGGGGAAAGATGACAAGAACACTGCTGCTGCAGGTAGTCGAACTAAAAGTCTTTCCACTGTGAAAAACAAGTCCTCAAACCTCCGGTCAGAAACACGACTACGACCAACAGCACAGCAACCTGAAGCTCCAGGAAATACACCCCACCAGAGGTGAACCCTCCTCGGCCGTGGAGGTCGGCTGTAGCTCTACACTGGCTAAACAACCAAAACTAGATTTTACTCGTGGACAGCTGCAGCTACAAAGAAGTCATAAAGCTTGTGGTTGGATATGTGGTGGATGAAATGATGCTCCATGAGTGACTCTCGGCCTTTCAGGCAGATCTCACAGGCAACAGAAAACCCCCAGGTAAATAGAAGCTATCCAGCCTTAGCTACACTTAACACTGATCACCCTGACATTCACACACAGAGGCACACACCTGAATTTTGGGGAGATACGCAACTAACAGTTTTATTGGGTGTAAAAAAAAAGTAAGATAAAAAGTAGTGTAATGGATTACTGTTGGCAGGGAGTAATAAGTAAAGTAATAATTACTTTTAATGAGTAATATATTACATTTTTAGAGTGACAAGCCCAACACTGATGTAGCTAATGTTAGCTAGTTTCACAGTGTGTCCTCCGCCTCTCTCCCTGTCGCTACAGACCACCTCACAGTGAGGAGAGTGGGCAGCAGCTCAGCAGCAACCTGAGTCCAGCCAGTGCAAACCCCAACTCTGGGCCCTGGACACCCTCGATTCACCACCACATCAGTAAACTTTCTGTTGCTGCTGTTACAGAAGTTAGATCCGCTGCTGCTGGCCACCAGCCTGCTGTGACACCCGGCGCTGGGGAGGGTTGTGCTGGCTGAATTCCAGCAAGTAAAGCCATCAACTAAAGGTCGGTCTCCTGAGCAGCTGTCCGCTCTTCACCCAATGAAACAGTCCACAGCGGCTGGGAGCGAGGCGTTGTTTGCATGTTTTACACTTTCAAAATCCAATAAAAATATTTTAATGGAAAAACAATTTAGAGGCAGAACCTTTTGAACAGTGAGGAAGGCGTTAATGATAAAAACACGTGTCCTTGCAAAAATACATGTAAGAATTAAATTCTGATTCATGCAGATGAATCAGGTGGTCAGTGTGGGTGTGTGTTTGGTGAAGTAATTTGTCACGGCCTGTTTACTCTGCAGATTAAGGATTGTGACAGATTCACACGACCTCTGCAGTTATTACAAATCACAGGAGGATCTGAGGTTAATACCGCACAAAGAGGGTTTAACTCTGCGAAAAACATCACAGCTGGACGGCGTCCTGATTCAATTACTAAAATTCATCCAATCAGGCTGCAGCATTAAAAACAGAAAGCCTCTGTGCAGCAGGTTTACCTCTTTCCCTCCCTGGTTTTAAGAGTATTTTGGTGATTTCATAGAGGTTAGTCTGTCTGTCTGTCTGTCTGTCTGTGTCCACCTGTCAGCAGGATTTCTCACAAACGTAACGACAGCTTTCACAGATGAGCCTCAGGTCAAAAAGAGCTAATTAGATTTCTGAGATCCAGATTTCAGTAACTGTCCTGAGGGGATGTTCGCAGGGTCAAGAGCTGCATTTATATTAAATCAGAAGTGACAGGTATTAGGCATCTGGGAGCGACAGCTTGCACAGGTGAATTATAAAACAGTAATTTGCATCTCCAGACACATAATCACCTACTCTGAAACACAAAGAGTTGTTTTATGTTAAGCATAACACAACACATGATCAGACACAATCTCTGACCCAGAGGGCACTGAAGTCATAAATGTGTGACACATCCAAAACAGAAACACACTAACAATCTTATGATCTCAGGTATTTATATTTTTTATTTCTTCAACACGGTGCGTCCCCTGGACTTGAAAGCATCATCAACATGAGCAAATACAGCATCTGCAGTCACATAGGATGTTGTGATGTATAACAAAAAATCTGTAATATTATTCTACATACTCTGTGAAATTGAACCCATTTTCAGAACATAAAAATATAACGTTGTTGTTGACCTGATCTCCTCCCAAGTTTCATTACACACATTCACGGACAGCATCTCAATCAACGCTTGTCACATTCAGTGTGCCTTATTTAAAATACATTTCTATTTTCACTGGGCATGCACAGTCTCTACTCAGCACATGCATACAGTCTTTTTCAAAATAAACTTACTGCCTTACACATACTTTGTTTTTGTGTTTATTTCCTTAAGTTTAGACAAAAAAAGACACAACATTATAACATTATAGTTTGGCTTAAAATAAGTTCGGCTCTCGTTACTTAATGTCAAGTCATGTGACATATGTTACTAGTGCAGCATGGTACACATACTAGCACACTCTGGCGTTAATATAGTAACTACTGACTTTTGATTTCACATGGGAAATGAAAATCAGGCTCCCAGGTCAGAGTCCGGTGTCTGACCCATCAACCTTCCCTCCTGCCCACCCAGTACGGACTTCTTGCTCTTTATAGTTGCCGGGAGCATGGAAATAGCTGCTGCCCAGTGTATATCATAACGCTGTGAAAAGTGTCTTGATGCATCAGTGTCTGACACCAGCACATCCTCACTGTGACCTCGTCACATGTCCACGTTTGGTCATGGACTTTCCATGTCCACATATGACGTCCAAGGTACCCTGGGTGTGTTGGTTGTTGACGTTCTGGGACGCCGTGTCAACTTCAGCCTGTTACATGCATTGTCTGTTTTCAAAATACACTTCTGTTTTCACAGGAAATGTACAGTTTGATACAGTCTCTTTCAAAATAAAAGCACTACGTCAGTACAACACTGTGAATTGATGTTTTTTTTTCCTTCATCAACAAAAACATGTGGTTGGGTTTAGGACAAAAGAACAGGGTTTGGCTTTAGAGTCTTAAGGAACGTGAACACCACTCTCTCTGGTGAAAGTCAGTGTTTGTTGGACCCATCCACCACCCCTCCCTCCCGCCATAATCAGACTTTCACCACCTTAACTTTTGTTCTTGTCCCGCCGCTTACCCCTCTGACACCACCGAGCACCGTTAAAACTACAATGGTGACCGGCTGTTCATCATGCCGATGTTAAAGGACGGCTTTTTTCGTCAGTGTTCGACGCCTCAAGTCAATGCCCAAGCGCCAGATTCTGATGACTTCGGAGTGAGACCAGGCTGAACCGATACACAAAGACACACAGGCACAGGGGTCGCGTTAACCGGATATTCTCGGTCATTGACCGTTTTTTTACAACAATGACCGGAAAATCTGAAGGCCGTCGGTCATTTTGACCGGTTGCAATTACCACCCCTGCCCACTTGGCGGCAGAGTGCACAGTCAGTGGTTTAAGTGGCTGCCGTTTTCACACTGCAGAGAAAAAGTCATTCATCTGCTTCATGTAGCGTTGTTGACATAATGGCCTGGACACACCAGACGCGTTAGTGCCGCAGAAGTCCTGCGAGTATACTTGCAGGCGCTTGACTGTCCACACAGGCAGCGCATTTCTCCTGTGCTCTCCGCGCTGGTTAAACATCAACTGCACTCGTCTGTTCCCGTCAGTACTCGTTTTTTCACTTCAACAGGTCATTTTAAACATGTCCATATTTTAATTGTTTTTTATAATGTAATAAGTTAATGACAATTTGTCATTGCATGTCCATGTATTGAGCGTGTTGGATAAACACTGAATGAACTGGGCATATTGTTCTGACCATTTTATTCATGTAGTTATGTCTGTAGGCTCGGTGACACAAAATTAAAATTGTAATGAAGTGATTATGGTATTGAAAAATGTGTTCGGTTATGCACTGTTGTGTTTTTTTAAATTATAAACACGGTATTTTCTCCTCACGTTCCACAGTGCATGCTGTTATTTCATTTTGAAAATTGGCCGGATTCTCTTGTCTTTTCTGTGTCCGACTTCCTGTTTGGAACGATCTGCTCTATCCAGCTTGACAGAAGCGCTCGCGGCTCCCGTGAAAAATAGACCAGAGGCCGAACTGAAGTGCTGCGGTGTGTGGATGTCTGTTCATCTTTTCGTTCATGTCCTTATTAATGCACACTTTATAACTTGCTTGTTGGATTTATTAAAAACAAACGAATGAAAACTAAATGTCTTTAAATATCTTTATTATCATTTAAAAACGAAAATTAAAATGACCAGTAAAAATAGATTATCACCGGATTTTTATGACCCTGTCGGTCAAAATGACCGGCGACGAAAAAGTCTAGCGCAACTTCTGCACAGGCAAGAAAATAAATAAAAAATATGCAACCTCCGCGTCGTCAGCTACAGCCACACATAGATTCTAATTCTGTGGTTGGATATCACGCAAACCGTCGCATAATTGCAATATAGACAGATATATATAGTAGATGTATAAAGTAATATATACTGAAAAATGTAAAGTACATTAACTAACAATTGTACCTAAGTGGAGTACATGCACTCATATCTGCTGCTGTTAAAAATCCAGAGTACTTTACAGTGAAGTTGCGTCAGTGTTGTGCTCATAATCACAGTGAAGAAGCCCCTTCGGGTGTCAATAAGGCTTTTAATTTGCTCTGCGCTGCACTGCTGCAGAACCTAATGGTGTTATTAGAGAACTCAGTGGCTGTTCTCCTGATGGGAATAATTACACAGCAGCAAAGAACGTCAATAAACACCGTGGACAAACACATTTAGAGAGAGCGTCAGTGAAGAGGGAGAAATCAATGATGTGTTCAAATATCCTCTCTTTATTCTGCAGCGAGCGATATGAGAAGTCTGCTTTGAGTTTTCTTTTAAAGCAGGAGAGTCGACTCAGCGGCCGGCAGCTGATGGAAGAAGAAGCATAACAAGGTGTGAGACAGGAAGTGGAGGTGAGCAGAGGGGAGAGTGTTTACCAAGTGAGGCTGAAGTCGAACGCAGCACAACGAGAGGAGACACGGTGAGGAAATGATGAGGAATTTGCATTTATATAGCTGCTACTTAACGCTCACCCCCTCCAACACTAATGACAGCATTCAGCATCAATAACCCCCTCACACACACCAAACAGCAAAGTGTGTGTTTGTTCATACATATTCATGTCTTCCTGGGAGAGTGTCTGGCAGCAGGTAAGGCACGCACACACACACACACACACACACACACACACACACACACACACACACACACACACTCCACCGCCACTATCCATTTATTCTGATTTACCGCTCGCCCTCACCGGCCTGCTGCAGTGTCATAAATCAGCAGCGGCGTGCTGTAGTGTGGCGTGGTGAGACGGTGGTTAATGGGCCGTTCAGCCGCGTTCCTGCCACCTCAGCTCGCCTGGCTCAGACCAGAGGGCGGCTTGGCGGTAACCTCGGGCTGCTGTGAGGTCCACGAAGACTCTGGGTGTCTGGAAATTGGAACTTACGCTACATTACTGCGATGATCAGTTTGTAAATATTGTTCACGTCAACATCCGAGTTGTAGTTAGAACAAGGACACTGATATATCTGAGTGGAAACAGGGTTCCCTGAATCAGTTGCCCCTTGGGTCAAGAACTTCCAAAGGTAAAAGGAAGGACTGGAGCACACTGATTGATTTACAGCAAACAGATGAACGTTTCAACACCAACACGTCTTCATCAAGGTCAAAGAGGGCAAAGATAAAATGGCAAACACATAGTGTATATAGTAGTATCCTAGGCTCTGCTTGTAAGACATGTTTCCAGACAGTTTATTCTGCCTAGAAAGAACAAACAATGGTCGAGTTCCGTTTGCTACAGGCGAGGCGTTCAACTGCGCTCTGCTTGAAGAATGTGTGTTGCCTCTCTCCTGGCCGTTGGTCCGGGAAGCTCCAGGAAATACACCCCACCAAAGGTGAGCCCGCCACAGCTGCAGAGGTCGGCTGTAGCTCTACACTGGCTAAACAACCAAAACTGGATTTTAATGGTGGACAGCTGCAGCTACAGAGAAGTGATGGAGCTTGTGGTTGGATATGTGGTGGATGAAATGTTGCTCCATGAGTGACTCTCCATCTTCCGGGCAGAACCTCAGGAAAATACCGCTCACAAGCACCTGAAGACCCTCAGGTAAGAAAAAGCTATCCAGCCTTAGCTACACTTAACGCTGATCACCCTGACATTAACACACAGAGGCACACACCTGAATTTTGGGGAGATGCGCAATGATCAGTTTTATGAGGTGTAACAGAAAAGTAATATAAGGAGTAGTGTAACGAATTACTGTTGGCAGGGAGTAATTACTTTTGAAAAGAGTAACGAGTAATGAATAATATATTACATTTTTAGAGTAAGAAGCCCAACACTGCTTATGCATTAAAGGGATCTTAATTCATCACATTGGATGACTGTATTTCAGATCAGGCCCATAGAATAAAAACATACAAGAGATTTAAATGCATATTTTGCAGAGCAGGAAGTTAAATATGAGAAACACTTCCTGCAGCTCCAAAGAAGAACAAAACAACAACATTGCAGTTCATCTGCTGGTCAGCTTGTATCTGCACCATTATCTTAATTATATTTACAGTCCATGTTTTTCTCTGCGTGTAAACACGTTCGGTCATTTCAGATTTGATGAGGTGAAACAGCCGCCGCCATCGCAGCTCCATCAAAGGTGACATTTAAATTTAAACAAGGAGGCTGTTTAGCTTTATCTCAGTGTATCTCAGTGTGTGTGTGTGTGTGTGTGTGTGTGTGGTGGGTTAAATGGTTTTTTTGTTTTCTTGGGGGCTTTTTTGTGCAGCCTCTTTATCGAGCTGTTATTTTTTCTCCTCAAAGGAAACGCTGATTCATCTCTTTCCACTAAACACTCATCTCAGCAGGGCGATCGAGGGACAAGAAGACATAATTACAGTGTTCTGCTCAGCGCGCTCTCCGTCTCTCTCCGTCTCTGTCTCCTTTGATTGTCCTGCGTCTGCCTCCTCACTCGGTTGATGGGAAGTCAATCAGGAGGTGGTGAAAACACAGTCCATGGAGTCGGGGAGTCCACCTCTAACAAAACCACAAATCAATGTGAAAACTGTACACACTGAATCCTGCTGGGAGCCTGGGAAGCTTCCCTGTCAGTTAATTAAACTCTGATTCACATGGATTCAGTGGGAAGCAACCTGCAGGCGTCCCAGCATGCTGTGTGTCTCTGAGACTTCAGAAAGAAAATAAGACACAAAAATATCTTGACTGAAATATGAGACAAACGACTGGTTGAGCTGCAGTTGTTGAGGAAGTGTTAAAAGACAAATCAGTGCAGGTGATTGAAAATACAAAACAACAATGATCATCCAACTCTAACGAGGTTTTCGTCCTGGAAACGTGGCCAATTTGAAACAATCATGAAAAAGCCAGTAACAAGGCGCAGAAAAAAATATTTTCTTCCAGATCACACACAGCGTGTTGTGTTTACATGGCAACTCGCGCGAGACTAGCTGATGGCTAGTGGTGGTGCTAGTTCTCCAGTCTCGCGTGAGTTGCCATGTAAACACAGCACTGCTGGAAGGCTTTAGCTCTGGAGATTGGTGGTGTACCTGTGAATGCTGTGCCCCAGTGCCCACAGAAGAGGAATGCCTCTGTTGCAAGGAATGGGACTGGTTGCAGCCTTATCTAAATGGTAAACAAACATGGCAGCACACCGGTAAGGTAAGACAACACGTTTACATGTCGTTTTCTATATGTTCTCTGACATTTATCCTAACGATATGAGGCGGTCTTTGTGGAAAAAAAGCTTGTTTAGTGGACTAACTTTGCACTTGAAGGTTGCCCGTTCACTTACGTTTTAACAGGTCTGACGCTACTATGCGCCCCGGCTGTATCTAGGCTAACGGCTAACATGCTAACTATTATTTTTATGTCACTAGTCACTTGAAACAAATTTAGGACGATAGGAGACAGGTTGAAATAAACCGAAATTTCCCTTTAAGGACAGTGAGGGAGAGAGAGGGCAGGCGGGCTTTGTTGAGCAAGAGTCTGAATCCTTCTTATTTTGTATTGCTTGTGTGTAATATGGCCCGTGCGCTCTCTCTTACATGACACAACATGAGGCCCAATATTTCACAATTCTGTTTGTTTTAAGAGACTTTCAATCAGAACACAGAAAGAAGAACTTGTTCATTCATTTACAACGTCATCTGTCAAAAGAGTTCATTAAAGATCAATCACTACTAAATCCCTACGATCAGAAGAGGCGATGGGCCTATTGGACCATTTAATTGACAACATGCTTTTTTTCCATTTCAACAGACTGAGCTTGGCTTATTTTACAGAGAAGATGCATTATAATATGCAAGATAACAAATAGTTAGGAGTTATAGGAGTTACTGCCTGATAAAACATTAAACACTGTCGTCCTGCAGCTCCTGCTGGCTGCACATTGGCTGCAGCAGTTCCTACATGAATTATGGGTGTTGTAGTTTTTAAATTGTGTACAGCAGTGGCGATGAAGTAGATGAAGAGAGCGCAAGTTGCAGCCGTGAGGACAGGGAAAGCGCAGGCAGCCACGAGATGGAGTGATTTGCACGTTGCAGTGCAGCCTCTTGTTCTAACTGTTCAGAACTGTTCTACAAAGTGATTCAGCTGTAACGAATGTACCAGGTGTCTTTTATTTTGTTAGCTTTTATTTTTTATCAAGTTTAAAGGACAAGTGCATTTACATTGATCACTTCCATAAAATAAAACAAGAAACTGGAAAAGATTGAAAAAAATGTTAAAATGAAATTAAGGACTGATCACAGATGTGTTGTCTCCGTGTGTTTTTACATCTGTTGTTGCTTTAATTTGCAGCTATGCTTTTAATGAAGCTGACACGTCATGACAGTCAAGCAAATCTTTCTTCTATGCTGTTTGGCATCTCGCAGACAGGCTGCTAGCCCAGCACTTGCTAAAGTGTTCTCACCTATTTTCTCTGAGAACTTAATGTGTGCTCACCTTTTTCTGGATCCAGACATTTAAAAATACTACTAATAATAATATAATAATTAAACAGCACCTCTCGTACAAGAAATGCAGCACAAAGACAAGCTGATCAAGAAGGCCAGCTCTGTCCTGGGATGCTCTCTGGACTCTGTGCAGGTGGTGGGAGAAAGGAGGAGGACTGATAACTCCCACCCTCTGCAGGAGGAGATAAAAGCTCTGGAGAGCTCCTTCAGCGTTAGACTGATTCACCCAAAGTGTGTGAAGGAACGCTATCGCAGGTCCTTCCTGCCTGCTGCTGTCAGGCTACATAACCAGCACTGCTCACAGTAAACTGCACCATGGACACTTTAGGGACACTATGGACACTTTGGGGACACTATGGACACTTTAGGGACACTATGGACACTTTGGGGACACTATGGACACTTTAGGGACACTATGGACACTTTAGGGACACCGCAGCTGTTTGCTGTTTTTGCACATACAATCACTTGCACTAGATGTGCTCTCTTTAATCCACTGATTATTATTATTATTAATATTATTATTAATATTATTTATCATTGTTTCTTGTATTTTTGTACCTTATTTTGCATGCCTAGTTTTTTAAGTTTTAAGTTTTTAAGTTTAAATTTTGAAATTTTTAATCTGACTCTCTCCTTGACTGCTCAATTGTGGGAACAATAAAGGTGTATCTTATCTTATCTTATCTTATCTTGTCTCGTCTCGTCTCGTCTCGTCTTGTCTTAAAGTGCTTCACATTATAAGCACTGAGTGCTTCACATAAAAAAAGACACAACGGACATTAAACAGACAGACAAGGCAATTCAATATGAAAGGACATTTAAAAACAGTTTAAAACATGGATTCACTGATTCTACAATTTTTATTTAAAAGTGGTGATTTGAGATCCTATGAATCAAAGTCACATATATCTTCTTTGTCACCTTTTAGGCCCTATGACATCATCAACAATCAGAGCCTGTAATTCCAAACAGACACAGACTCACTAACTAACATTAGGAGGTTTCTACCAGGAGCCAAAGTGTCTGCAGAGCTCTGTCTCTCCCTGAAACAAATGTACACGGTGATCAACACAGGTGGAAACACTGAATGAAGCAGTTTCACGTTAAAAAACCCAACAACTACAGTGGGTAGAATGCTCCTGTCCAGAGCCAGTGTTTGGATTGTTCGTACTGTAAACAACAATTCTTATTTTCAGGTGATTACACAGTAAAGAGAACATACTTAGAATATTATATTTCTGCCAATATAACCCCCTAAATCCAACACACTGGGCGTTTTGTTTATCTGCATTCATATGTTGGATAAGCAGCACACACAAGAGGAAATTGTGGCTCAGATATCTGCTAGCTACCAGATCAGCCCGCGATACTGACCCTCGCCCCCAGAGGCTTTATGGTCATCAGGCAATAGCCGATGGGTACCAAGATTAGCATTTCCATTACCAACTGAAACATTCCACCACTCCCTTTATCACCAGCCGTTTGTTTCAGTTCAATTAGGCCAACATAAATGCAGACATAAACCATAATACCTCAAGGATGAGGTCATCATTCTTTGTCCATCACTGTCTCACAAGTGAGTTTCTCAGCAGCAAGGCAACTGTCTCGCACTCAGGTTTTCTTCCTCTTCTAGTTTAGCATCTGTCTCTGATAGGCTCATATTAGATAACACCCGTCTGCTTGTCCAATCAACTGGATGAATGACACCATGTGACCTGTTACAGCATCATAACACAGTATAAAAACTAGCAGAATGCTAACAACAGTCGTCACAGTCGTGGTGACGGCAGCACTACCCAGCAGTCGCAGTTCAACCCTCACACCAGACACCAAGATCCTCAAAGGTCACTTTACATTTAGTGACAGATGCCAAAACTTGAGCACAGCATCAGTAAAGGCAGGACACCTGTAAACACACTGAATGAAGCTCCTCACAAGCACCGCACAACCAATGTGTTTGTGTGTCTGTATGAGACCAAACACAGCCATCGATCACACTGGAGTGAGTCAGAGAGGCCCCGGAGAGGAGTGTGTGTGTGTGTGTGTGTGTGTGTGTGTGTGCTCTCAGCAGGACAACAGCTCAGANCCAATGTGTTTGTGTGTCTGTATGAGACCAAACACAGCCATCGATCACACTGGAGTGAGTCAGTGAGGCCCCGGAGAGGAGTGTGTGTGTGTGTGTGTGTGTGTGTGTGTGTGTGTGTGTGTGCTCTCAGCAGGACAACAGCTCAGACTGAAGACATCATGTCATGTTAAACTAACAGCTGCTGGACTCTGTGACAGAGATCATCCAACATGATGACAAACAACTTCCCTTCACACTGACTCAAACCAAACACACACACACACACACACACACACACTACAGAGTCCCAGCTACACATAATGTTTCTAGGCATTGTTTTTATTCAAGTATTTCCGTTTCATTTCAGCATATCTTTTTATTGTATCTGTTTTAGTGAGTTCCAGATCACTTTATATTTCACAGTCTCCTCTGCTGTGGCCTCTCACACTTAAAGTGAAAAGCTGAAAACAACATATCGTGTTTTCATTCAATTCTCAAGCAAATGTTAAAGCTCCAGTGTGCAGGACTTAAAGGATAACTTTGGTATTTTTCAACCTGGGCTCTATTTCCCCATGTGTATGTGTGCGTATGATTCATGGGTACCACTCGTTCTAAAATTGGTTCAGTATTGAGGCGCGAAACGAGCTAAAACGGTAACGGGGGCAAATGCGTCCCGTATAAAAGTGCTTTTTTTCGCCACTGAC